>NC_080200.1:33061621-33081621 GCF_030028045.1 Hippopotamus amphibius kiboko | reverse complement strand
GAGCGACCCTCGGGCCGCCGGTCGACTTGCAGGCAGGTCGACCAGCCGGCCGCGGGCCGCCGAGCGCCCCTCGGGCCGCGGGCGCCCGGGACCCGGGCCGCCGAGCGACCTGCAGGCTCCGTGGCCGCGGGCAGCCGAGCGACCCTCGGGCCGCCGGTCGACTTGCAGGCAGGTCGACCAGCCGGCCGCGGGCCGCCGAGCGCCCCTCGGGCCGCGGGCGCCCGGGACCCGGGCCGCCGAGCGGCCTGCAGGCTCTGTGGCCGCGGGCCGCCGAGCGCCCCTCGGGCTGCGGGCGCCCGGGACGCGGGCCGCCGAGCGACCTGCAGGCTCCGTGGCCGCGGGCCGCCGAGCGACCCTCGCGCCGCGGGCTCCCCGAGAGCCGGGCCGCCGAGCGGCCTGCAGGCCGCGGGCTGCCGGCCGCCGAGCGCCCCTCGGGCTGCGGGCGCCCGGGACCCGGGCCGCCGAGCGGCCTGCAGGCTCCGTGGCCGCGGGCCGCCGAGCGACCCTCGGGCCGCGGGCGCCCAAGACCCGGGCCGCCGGCCGCCGAGCGACCCTCGGGCCGCGCGCGCCCGAGACCCGGGCCGCCGGCCGCCGAGCGACCCTCGGGCCGCGCGCGCCCGAGACCATGCCCGCCGGCCGCCGAGCGACCCTCGGGCCGCGCGCGCCCGAGACCATGCCCGCCGGCCGCCGAGCGACCCTCGGGCCGCGCGCGCCCGGGACCCGGGCCGCCGGCCGCCGAGCGACCCTCGGGCCGCGCGCGCCCGGGACCCGGGCCGCCGGCCGCCGAGCGACCCTCGGGCCGCGCGCGCCCGGGACCATGCCCGCCGGCCGCCGAGCGACCCTCGGGCCGCGCGCGCCCGAGACCATGCCCGCCGGCCGCCGAGCGACCCTCGGGCCGCGCGCGCCCGGGACCCGGCCCGCCGGCCGCCGAGCGACCCTCGGGCCGCGGGCGCCCAGAGACCCGGCCCGCCGGCCGCCGAGCGACAGCACGCGCGGACTCGGGCTGCGCAGCCCCGGGCTGCCGGTGGACCCGCGGCCGCCGCTTGACCCGTGTATGCTTGCTGTTCATCTCCTGGAGATTCCTGCACCAAGCTGATTGAATGAGGAACATGGAAGCACTGTATATAGGCTTTGCATTTTTCTCTTCGTTTCCTGTACTTTGCCTTCGTTTCCTTTGCGTGTGCTCTATTTTATTGTACATGTTATATTGCTTGTTATTTTTTTATTCATTTAAGGTAGGACCGCTTTTATGCGTTTCTACACCTCCCCGCCCCCCCCCCCCCCCCCCCGCCCCGCGTCTCCCTCCTCTGGTGCCCGCCCCAAATGAGGTCGCATCATCTTTCATAGTGTACATCCTGGGCCAGCATAAGCTTTCCAAGAATAAAATGCCCCCCCGCCTTTCCTTCCCAAGGACACCACGAACACCTCCTGTCCTGTGCAGTGCTTTTTCACCCACCGCCAGCAGAGGGCCCTCTCTGACAGACCCAGGAACTCCCCTGCTCCGAGTCATCCAGGAGAGGCTGTTCCGTTCTGTGTGAAACGGGTGGGGTGGGCTGATGAGACATCATTGCTTAGAAGGCCATCGGGTTCACCGGTTCGGTGGCAAGAGAGAACATCCTCATCCTCCTTGAGGTTGACTCGGAAGGTCTTCGGGCCCGCAGGACACCGCCCCCAAATGGGCCTCCGTGGCATAGGGAGATTTTGCCATGCGAGGTGACAACAGGAGGGGAACACGGACCCTCCTTTCCTTCTCCCGTCTGAAAGCAGGAAGAAAATCTCTCACGGGAACAGGGTGGTGGAGGGGGCGGCCGGGAGGTGTAGAGATGAGGACTGACTGCTTTCCTGTCTTAAGAAATCACGAATCATCCAAGTGGGACCGCTCATAACACACAGAGGACAGAAGTGTGGACGAGATGAGGAGAATGTGTAAGGGAACGTCTTCCACAAGAACTCTTTTCCATAGGCCGACTTCAAGACTTTCCAACATCTCTAGGTTTAGGGGTGGACTGAGTGCCATGAAAGAATGGACATTCAGCAGCCTGTCTACATCATCTCCAAAGAAGGGAAAATGCTGAAACGTCCCTAGCTCCACAAGCCTAAGGGTCTCCCTGCTCCGGAGAGTTGGAGCATATGCGTGCTTCCATGCCTACACAGATCTTGCGCTTTAGGGAAACCACAAACTAGGCAGGAGCCTGGACTTCTACAAGGCAGTCCATGTTCACACGGGTCACTGTGGTTGGCTTCCTTACTTTCATTGGATTGGATTGGGGTGGGGTGGGGTGGGGTGGGGTGGGGGGCGGGGGGGGGCGGTGACAAATGTCCAAGGATGAGGCATCCTAAAGAAGGAACGTGTGTGGTCCAAGCTACCCGAGGTCGCCATCCTCATTGTAGGAAGAGGACCTCTTTGGGGAGTGTGGGGAGGGGGGAGGCAAGGTAGAAGGTATGCAGATAAGGTTTGGGGGAGGGAAAAAAAGACATTTCGGTCCTAAAGCTAGTCATTTCGAAATGGGAAACAAAGGACACAAGGGAAAAGCTAAAACTGGGCACAGGCGATTGGAAAAGGTTTCTGAGGAGAAGAATCTTCGGAAAGGAATGGGAACCGTGGTCAGGACTGCTTAAGATGAGGATGGATTCAAGGACACACATGAGTGTTCGTATCAACAGGAAACCAGTGCAAAACTAGAATTCAGTTTTCTGTCTCTCGGTGAAAAAGGCCAACTTTGGGCTCGGGCTTGGGTGTTTCTTCTATTGCTCTGCTCTCTCCGTCATGAGAGAGAAAGCTTTCCTTCCTTTTTCCGGAAGGAAGGAAGGAAGGAAGGAAGGAAGGAAGGAAGGAAGGCAGGCAGGCAGGCAGGCTTATGTCTTCTAAAAATCATCACTTCTTTTCTAGGTTACCTTTATCAGGTCTTGGGGGACTCACGTGGACTTAGTCCTCTTGATATTCAAAGAGCCAGGGTTGGCTCACAAGGAAAGAGGCTTCTCTCTTTGCCTAGCAAGTCTTTCCCTGGGATGTGGGTGACGTGGCTAAGGAGGCACTGTTCCCCAGTGACCTATCTAACTGTTTTACACTCGTTGGGGTATTTTGGACACATTTGCCCCCAAACCGAATGACACATGAAGTCTTTTGCACTTAGAATGCATGTTGAGAGAGGATCCAAGAGGAGAGGGCCTAGCTCAAGAATGTGTTCTCTCTCCTTCGAAAGCAGAGCCATGAAACGGAGTAGGCTTCCTGGAGAGGTTTCCTGACATGGGAAGCGTTGTCGAAGAGGAAGGAACGTGAAGCCTTCTTTGGCTTGTGTCTATACACGGGTGTGTTCCAGCTGCTCTGGAAATGATGGGATCCTTCTTCTCTGCCCTGGCATACAGGGTTTTCGGTCGTCCAAATGGAGGCTCACACGACAGGGACTGAGCCCAGTATCAAGGAGATATTCCACCCGAGTTTCATGCCGAGGCGGCAACAACAGCCTCTTGAAAGATGATGGGGGGTGGGGGGGGGCCACACGTGGATCAATTCCATTCTGTCCATTCAACAGAGGGTCGGGGCTACAGCAGACCCCAGAGAGGGACAGCAGACCCCAGAGAGGGGCAGCAGCCCGGCCGGCCACTGGGTCTCCATGTCTCAGGCTTCCTGGGGAACCTCACCCCCCCCCCCAGGTCCCCGCCGCCCCCCGCATTCCGCCACCCACCTTGGTGCATTTCGAATGGCTCCAATTGTAAATAGATGCTGGTGGGAAGATTTCTACAGGTTACCTGCAATGGCTGACCTGTCATGCTTGTCACCCTGGGGGAAAACAATTCTCTTTGTCCCCAGAGGCGTCAGACCTCCTCTCTCAGGAACCCCTGAGCCCCGGCCACTGGACTTCACTCCACTGGCACGTAGTAAGGGTCATCCAAACGTTCCTGTGACGGTGAGTATGGTTTCCATGTGGGTTGAAGCCTTCCCTTGCTGCAAGCCTTCTGTCCTCACCATGGCATAGAGACGGTTAAAAAAAAATTGTGTTTGCCACTTTGGGTATACCTTCCACAGCCTGCAGTGATCAAGGCACCCACTTCGCTGGGCAAGTCCTATGAGCCTTCACAAAAGCTCTTGCAAACTTCTTGGGACCATCACTTTTCCAGTCACGCTCAATCATCAGGCAAGATTGACAGGGCCGATGGGAAAACTGGACTCCGAGAAGAACGAGTGACCTACGTGGGGCTGAATGAACTGAGGACTAGGATGATAGTGTGTGTATGACTACTTGTCTACAATAGGACTGATTGGGGAAGCCGCTGGGGGCGGGGGGGGGGGGGGGCAGGGTGCGGATACCTTAGGAGCTTGGGATGAACATATACACATTCCTATACGTAAAGTGGATAATCAACAAGCTCTTACGACTTGGCACAGGAAACTATACTCAATACTTTGTAATAACCTGTAAGAGAAAAAAAATCTGAAACAGAATCTATATCTATCTATCTATCTATCTACCTATCTTTCTATCTAAATCACTGTGCTGTACACCTGAAACTGCACGACATTATAAATGCTTCCATTATTTCAAACAGAAAAGAATCTCCTAACCTGAGTGAGAGAGAGAGAGAGAGAACAGGACGGATTGTGAAATCTTTTCTTTTCCAGCTACAAGGGAAAATGAAAACAAACAAAACCCAATTTATTTTAAAAGTTGGACATCCATTTGGTGACTTGTACCCTTGTCAGCAAAATGGAATCACTTCTCTTTTTCTCCCTACCTGCTCCGTCCAGAATTCAGAAACTCTCCGTGAGGCTCCTTATTTCTTTGGCAAGAGAGTCACTTGCACGCGTTCCTTAGAGGCCCACGTTACGTTTCCATAAAACGGGAATACACACTTGTGGATATGAGATTCTGGTGCTATTCATTTTCCTTAGGGTGTTGCTTTTCACCTGAAAACCGGACTGGATCCTGAAGTCTTTCAAGTTGCCCCCAATATCTGGCTACAACTCTCTCCATGAATGTTTCCCACTTTCGCCCACCCTTTTGACTTGGCATCACTGACAACGAAAACGGCCCTTTGCCTGAAGCCCTACAGACCGAAGCTGCAGGACTTGGTGAAAACTTTAGAGACATGGCCACCACAGCTCCTGTGGAAACCATCCTGGTGCCTGTTTCTGTGAGAGCCACTCTGAAAGTCGAACCAAACACCCGACATCATCACAGCCATTTCAAACTGCTAAAGTTGCTTCCACCCTAACATCTACAAATCTTCTTCACTGACACCGCCCCCCACACGCTCCCCCCCCCCCCCCCCACTGGTTTATAATCGGCTCCAGTGATGGACCTTTGTCTTCCTTTGGTTTCCATACAAGTGCCTCTTAGGAAATAACCTGATTGCTTGCACCACAGGCCTAGTTTTTGGGAGCCCATCAACATCACTGCCTCCTGAGAGGAGATATGATAACTGTTTCACAGAACCGACCTGTTCTCAGAACTCAGAAACAGTTTCCATGAAATGGAGGCCTCTACTAACCTATTTTCTCCCTTTCCCTCCCTCCCCGCCTCCCTCCCTCCCTCCATCTCCCTCTCCCTCACACACACACACACACACACACACACACACACACACACACACACACACACACAGTCACCAGGTCAGCTTTCAATATGTTCAGAGTAGGCCGCCCCAAAATGTGTCTCCTTGAATTCAAGTCGCTTAAGAACTGGACAGCACAAGACCGGACATTCTGGCCCTCCTTTCTGTCCTCCCACAGCAGAGCACGATCTCAAGTTAAGACGTTTGCTTCCACGCATGTCCGTGATTCTCAAATGGTTTAGTGGGGTTTCCTGGGTTAGGAAAAAGAGGGGACTCCTATTTGCCTGAGACAAGGAGAAGTTCTCACACAACCTTCACCCATCCCTCCCTCCCTCCCTCCCTCCCTCCCTCCCTCCCTCCCTCCCTCCCTCCCTGCAGTTTGGAGGGGGCAGCCTAAGGGTGGGGAAATTGGGGAAGGAAAAAAAAAAGCCGTTCGATAAAGGGGAGCTCGAGGCAAAGTCAAAGGCTCCCGATCTGACCGGAGAGCATTCTGCATTTGAATGAAGCGATTGAACAAGGCCCTGCGGAATGAAGCGTCCGGACTTCCCCTCCCCCTCTCCCGGCAACTATCAGCCCTGGCGACTTGGGAAGGAGCGAGCGGTGGAGAAGCGGGCGGGGGCGGGGGCGGGGGCGGGGGCGGGACCAACAGACAATAGCCGCTGCCTGCCTGCCTGCCTGCCGGGCTGAGGCCTGAGGGCTGCGGGCCACGCTGGTTTCTGCAACTCAATCCCTTCCAGGAAGCACCTGTGATGACTGCTTGGCAGGGAATGGTCAAAGCTGAACTCTCTTGGCCTATTTCTGAAAAAGGCCTGAGTCTCAGCTACGACAGATTTTCTGGATTTCTTGGCCCATGCGCAGACCCGCACCCTCCCATCCTGTCAGATCCTTTGTACCCACACCTCCCCTGGGAGAGTTCGTTGGCCTCGTCTGGAACATGAACAAGCAAAACCAAACATAGTGTGACATGATGTATTGGTCTTTATTGAAAAGAAACGTGCTCCTCTCGCACACCTGAGGGCAGGAAGCAAAGGCACGTTCTCAGCAGGACGGGGGACAGGGAACCCGAACCCAGGCCGGTCAGCAGTGGCCCCCTGCCCCCCACCGCCCCGCCCTCCCCATCCCCGTCTCTCCCAGGCCCACGTGGGGCCTCCCTTCCCTGCCTCTCTCTGTGCCCCTCGTCTCCAGCTCCCCCAGCCCAGCTTCCGCACCCCCCCCCCCCCCCGGCCCCGGGAAGGGGAGGCATGTCTGTCCCAGCTCCAGTTCTGATATTTCACTTGTGAAACTTCCCTAGGCCCAGGTGCCAGCTTGCCGTCCTGCTGCTTCATGTCCGTCTCTATCAGCCATGCCCAAAGGGCACGGGAAATTATGGACAGCAAATAGCACACCTAGACGGTGTGTGCGTGGGGGGGGGGGGTGTCCCTTCTCCAGGAAGCAGTGAGGGAACAAAAGGAGGCCTGGGGGAAGGAGTCCTGGGTGCCTATCATCGCGCCCCCGCCCCCCCACCGCCCCGCAGAGCACCATTCATTTCCATCTCCGCATCTGAAGGACACATAGTCCTGGTTGAAGCAACTTGATGAGGATTCCCCTCCTAACGACGTGACAGAACCTATGAAGAACTGCACTCCTTGAATCCATAAATGCTAACGGGATCCAAGGAGTTTTCCATCAATGGCAGAAAAAGAAATGGTCCTGAACATAATAACTGCCAAGTATTCCTCTAGACGGAGGCATCATTCACTTTTTCTTAACTTTTTTTCTTTTCATGTTTTACAATAAACTGTATATATTTAGAGTGTACAATTTGGTACCCCAATCTTCCAATTCATTCCCCCCCAACCCTCCCCGCTTTCCCCACTTGGTGTCCATATGTTTGTGCTCTACATCTGTGTCTCTCTTTCTGCCTTGCACACCAGTTGATGTGTACCATTTTTCTGCAGTCCACATATATGTGTGAATATACAATATTTGTTTTTCTCTTTCTGACTCACTCTCATTCACTTGTTAACAACAGTAACGATGACGACGACAAGGACAAGGATAAGGACCGGAAAAACAACAACAGAGAGAGCACTGGGCGAGTTTTCCACTTCTTAAAGGAAGGAGGCCGTGTTCCCAGGCAGGTTGGCTCAGCTGCACAGTTCCCTCCGGTGACTATTCCTGGGGGCACCGTCGAGGTGATGCACGAAACACACAGGAGGAGGCCTTCTTGAATGTCCTGCCCAGGAAATGGGGACATGATTCCAGCAGTGGCGATGGCTGCCCTTCTCTTTAGGGTGACACACGGGCCTGATGGCACCGGGCAAACCCTCCCCTCCCTCCCTCCCTCCCTCCCTCCCTCCCTCCCTCCCTCCCACCTACCTTCCTTCCTTCCTTCCTTCCTTCCTTCCTTCCTTCCTTCCTTCCTTCCTTCTTGAGGCTCTTGGCCTCCCCACTGAAAGGAAGAGCCCAGGGCCCAGCAGCAAAGACCTTCTGCTGATCCTTGCCAGGGGGCTCTCATTTTACACACTTGAATAGGATCAGTAGACACCGTCATCTCATGAGAAGCAGAAAATATCATCTAAAAGCCTACTTTCCTGGTGTCTCAGCGTCCAGGGCTCCTCCTTCTCAGGGATCTTGTGCTCTGTAGGGATAATTCACATGCTGGGGGAGTAGGTTCCCAATAGCATCTTATGAAATGGATTACAGGATGTCTTCCTTTGAAAAAGATAAAGATTATTTGGGAAAGTTATTCATATGAAGCACATGGATGATATCCTCTCTGATCTATATATTAGAGTTGACCGTTGAACAACCAACATGGGGGATTAGGGGGGCCGACCCCACACACACCATTGAGAACCCATGCATAACTTCACAGTCCAAGCTCTGTATCGGGGCTTCCACCTCTGGGTACTCAGCAACCAGAGATCCTGCAGTGCCATAGTGCACAGCTATGGAAAACATCCCCTTATGAGTCACACACACACACACACACACACACACACACACACACACGCGCGCGCGCACGTGCTCGAGCGCAGACATCTCAACTTTGTTACCCAAACGTTAGTGGTGTTCGAATAATCTTAGAAGTGATGACTGCTGTCTGATGAAATCAATGGATCCATCAATCAATCTATGACACTACACTTTGTATTTCCTAGTCTCAAAATTATTTGGAATTTGGCTCCTTAGAAGTTTAGCTTGGTCCTTCAAGGACAGTGTCAGTTGGAGAGAAAATAACATTTCTTCAAATCATGGAAGTGAAATAGTCCTGGACGCTTATGTGAAACATTAACATAATTTTTCTTCTTTATTTTATAAGATAACTGGAATTAGGAAGAAAATCTCCTCGTGAAAAACCAGGTGCTACCTTTCCTTGACTGATGATCGAAGAGGAGAAAGCATTTTCTGGGCCCATGCAACTTGAGAGAAGTTCTAACTTTTCTGGAAAAGAAAGATTCCCACCCTCCCCTTGCTCGGCCATGCTAGAAACCTTCCCCTGCCCCAAACTCTGACGTGTCCCCTTGTTTGGCCTCACTGTGTGTCGTCCGTGGGCACGGGAACACACTTGCGTTCCGTAACAGGAGAGCCTATGGAGAAAAGATCTCTGCCCACTTTCATGGGATCTGCATTGCTGGCTAGGTAAACCTAAGACATCAAAAGAAGTGCCTTGGAACACATGCTCCTTCCACACTGGTCACCTCATAGGATTCCTAAATGACTCTGGTTCAGCACTCACTCGACTTGGCTGTGTTTCTGTGCTTCCTGACCTAAAGGATCTATCTGGATATGCCACCCGATAGAAGCTGAAATAAATTCACTTTGGACGTGTGTGAATGCCGTTCATACAGAGAGTGGGGACTGCAGGGAGCTCTTGTGGATAAAGAAAAATGGGGGAACACATGTAGGCGACAGCACATAAAGTATAGAAAGATACACGAAGGTTTCCTTCGTTCGCGGGTTGGGAAGGGGGAACGACAGAACATTCCCTGCTTCTACTCTACGCACGCACGCAGGCAGGCAGGCAGGCAGGCAGGCAGGCAGGCAGGCAGGCAGGCACCGGAGTGGGGTGGGGTGGGGGGAGCTGGCTCCTTACCCCACCCACCAGGGACGCGTGCGCGTTTAAAGAGACCAGGAGGAACGTGGTGGCGGTGGCGATGAGGAAGGAGGACCACGTTCAAGGTGTGGATTTGCGGTGAGGGCTACGTGAGGTGACTAAGAACTCGGTGCAGTGAGCGGCCCATACAAGGACAGAAGCGATGGTCCCCTAATGCTTGCAGGGCCTGGCCAGGAGCATGAACGGGCGCCCGTGTCCCCAGGTTGGCATCATGACACTAGTTCATCCCTGTGAAACAGGATGTGTTTTCTGTGTTCTCCTGTCTTGACAAACACACGTCTTTACCTGTGTCTCCGTACAACGACGGTCTCTGCGTGACAGTCGGCAGAACATCCCCAGGGACAATTATCACAGAGACCTGAGGTTCTGCTTGGCTGGCAATGCTTGTGTGAATACTGCAGTGAGATACAGACAGACAGACAGACAGACAGACAGACAGACAGACACACACACACACACACACACACACACACACACACACACACACACCCCTACGTATAATTATGTGTATTTAATACGATATCTGTATTGATTTTCTGTCTCAGATGACGAATGATGCTGTCAGCCTCATGATTTTCACACAGGGTTTCTGTGTGTGTCCTACTGTCGGGACAACATAGCCGGTCTGTGTCATGGAAGCAGAGACACCGTGGGAGTCACAGGAATGAAGACCTCGTTCTAGGAACTGGACCTTCCAGAGGCCTGGGAGCAGCTGGGCAGGGCAGGGCTGGGCTGGGCTGCGGAGGAGGGGAGGGGAGGGAAGGCTGTGGCTCTCAGTCCTCTGAGTGCCCGGTGGCAGTGGCGGAGGTGGCAGTGCCGATGGAGCTGTCAGCGCCCACAGGGAAAGGTAGCCACCGATGTGCGGGGCCACAGGGGAGACATGGAGAGACTCGGGGGAAGGCACAGCTGTCCCTCGGTGGATCTGCGGCCAGGCAGCCAGGAGTGGCCTGGGCCACTGTCGTCCAGGGGGCACCAGCTGGGAACACTAGCCAGACGCAGGGCGGCGGGGGTGGGTGGGTGTGTGTGTGTGTGTGTGTGTATGTGTGGATGGACAGCCTTCCACCCTGCACCTCTGTGCCCACCTGTCACCGTGTGGGATGGCGACAGCCTGCAGAGAGCCTTGGCTGTGGCTTCACTTCCAATGCCTACATCCCATCCAGCGTTCTCTTCGCACCAGCCCTACCCTGGGGTCGCACGGGGAGGGGGAGACTCAGAAAGGCGGTTCCCAGGCTGCCCCCGCATGGAAGTCACATGAGCCTCCGGACATGGCCGTGCCACGTCAAACACGCGTCTGGAGGTAGGTCAGACTTTACATTGTGTTACGGTTTGTTTTCTTGGGAGAAGTTGTGTCTCTTAGGCCAGGAGCAACTGGAATTGTCGGTCAAAGTCCTCAGGCAGCCCTTTGACTTGGAGGCCGAGCACAAGTTTGACACGGTATGTTTCCGGTGACATGGAATTGCAGATGGCCCACGAAGCATGCTCTCGGCAATACTGCCAAGCCTGTGGTCTCACAGGGGACGGTCTCCTCGACCGAGATGTCACCATCTCGGGAGTCCGCACCTGGAGCGACACGGTGACCTCAGGACGGGCGCCCTGTCTGTGCGCCCCATCCGGATGCGCGTGGACGGGAATGGAGCAGCTCTGGGAACGGTGGACGATGCCAGCTCTTGTTCTTCTGCTCTGCTGCCTGCCGTGCACGGCTGTGGAGAGGGACGCGCCGCTGTGGAGAGGGATGAGCCGAGTCCAGTGTCTCTGAACCCACCCCAGGCAAAGAGGAGCAGGACAGTGGGTGTGGGCCCTCCCTCGTGTGTGGCCAGGATCCTGTGCGGGGGGAGAGTCCCTGGCCCTCCCGCTGAGAGGAAGGTGCGAGAGGTGGATCGGCGGCGGCGTCTTTCCTCGGGGCCCCAGAGCTTCTGCGGCTCCGATCTCCCCTCTTCACAGTTCTAGTTGGCGCCCGCCCCAGCACAAACCTACCTGAGAGCTTCCCTGGTATCCGGAAGCGATGGCTTTGTGTTTTGAGGACGCAAGGGGAGAAAGAGCTGAGCAAAGCTTTTCCCTGGAACCTGAGTGTCTATGGGTGTGTCTGGCCCATCACCAGCGAGCGTGCTGAGTGCCACTTCCTGAGGGCAGGTGCTCTTTAAGGAAAGTATGGCTTCGTATCTTTGTGACACGCAGGCCCTTCTAGAATGTGGAGCGAGTTTCTCAAGAATCCCAGCAGAATCCCAGGTGCTGTGGAGGCTAGGGCCTCAAAGGTCCGGCTCCATCCCCTCTCTCCATCCTGGCCTGGCCTGGCCTGGCTGGGCCCCTAAGGACCCTGCTGGCCTCTAGAGTGGCCCCTGCTTCTCGGTTGGTTTCCACGCTGCTGCTCACAGAGCCATCTTCTCCAAAGGCAGCCGACCGCCGTATTCCTTCCGTGGAGGCCTGGCACGGCTCTCCTCGGCTTGGATGATAGCATGAGAGGACTGACAAGCTGGGTCCTTCCTCCAGGGCTGACCTTTTACAAACTCCGCCTTGAAGAGGGGTAAAGTCAGCATGTCATTCTCACGTGTAAGATGGGACCCGAGGGGCCCGTTCCTAGCTCTACCACTTGGGAGAGTGGGGGACTCTTCCGTCAAGGAAACGGAGAGCTCATACTTGATGGTGCGGTTGTCAGAAGCCTTTTTCTAAGCCTCCCCTGGCCCCACCGTGTCAGAAAGACGTGTCCCTCCACCTGCCGGGGACTTGATGAAGGAGAGTCACTCTGGTAGAAGTACCCGAAGCTCGATGACTTCACTGCCGTCTCCCTTTCTCTGGCACGGGCCCGCCCCTGGAGGAGCCCTGTCTTCACCTGGCCGTGACGGCACCGCTCAGGGGAGCTGGAGACAGGACCCCAATGAGGGCAGGTGGATGGGAGCCTGTTCAAAATGACCTACACACCCAATCTGCCGTAGACATGGTCCACAGATCGTGGACGTGCCTGTGCCCCCGAAGACATCCGTGTGGCCCCGGGCATCCGGCAGCCATCTTCTCCATGTTCTCCTGACCTGTGCTCTCGCTCTTTTCTCCGGAGCACTCGCCTGATGATTCGTGGGGGCATGAAACCCCAGCTGGCAGGAGCCAAATGATCTTCCCAACACAAGGGAAAAGAAGAGGTGGGGTCCCGCATCCATCCAATGTTTCTGTGCCTAAGAATGAGTTTCTAAGAAATCTCATCCTCCTTTAGCTCCCTTAACACCCCCCCCACCCCGGCGCCCGCCAGCCCGGGCCATAGTATAGTTACTTTCCCAGATTTCCTCCCTCTCCTCAGCAGAACCGAAGAGATTGTAGGTGTTGCCACTTCTCTGAGTCTTTCTTTGCTTTCTTAGGAGGGCTGCCCCATGTCACGTAAAACTTGGAAGACATACATGCGTGAGCATCTCTCCTTGTGATTCTAACCCAGGGAAGAGCATTTAAAACTCGAAAGGAGGCAAACTAGGGTTCAGGCACCCAGAGTTGAGCTGGGTGGCCACTGGGAAGAGAGTTCCAGACCCCTTCCTGTTTGGGGGAGGGGGAAATCTCCCCCTCTGCCCCTCTTGAGTCCTCGTGGCTGGACTCATCCTAACATGGACTCAAGGCGGATAGAGGAAGCGGGAGCGGGAACACGTGTTCGTTTGTTGTTGTTGTTGTTGTTTTACCTTCTAGCCGTGAGAAGTGGCTGAGGCGGGCAGCTTTTCGACTGTGTAGACCAAGGGACAGTACATGTGTGAGACAGGGATCAGACCGAGAGACTTAGCTTTCGGGTGCGCCCTGAGGGAAGGAAGAATCTAAACAGAGTTTGGGCTTGGGGGGGGTCCCTGAAAGAAGTCACAGTGTCTGTCTCCCTAGGCTTCTCGGCCCCAATGAATTCCCTACTTTGGGGATCGGAGCGTCCTCCTAACTCCAGGTGCAGATGCAGGGAGTGCGCCTTTCACCCGAGAGAGAGATGGATGTCTCGCTTTCAGGGAGACACAAAGAAGAGCCCGAGGGTCCCTCTTGTGTTGGCCGCCTGCTTGAGGTCACCGTCACGCCAAATGATCACTGTGCCACGGAGGTGCATTTTGGCGTGGCCTATCCTGGGCTCCACAGCCACCTCCCTGAGAACGGGTATGGTCAGAACCGTAGGAAGCTCAAGGGCGCCGCCAGCCGGTTTCAAAAACGTATCTGTCAGCACCTGCTGGCTGCAACCGCGAGGTTTGCAAGTGCCCTCCGCATAATTCTCCCCCTCCCCCGCAACGACGTCATCACTTCCAATCCTGGCGAACAATGTATGGAACCTTTGCTGGGGTTTTCGTTTGTTTCTCTTTTGTGGGGTTTCTCTCTCTCTCTCTCTCTCTCTCTCTCTCTCTCTCTCTCTCTGTCTCTCTGTCTCTGTCTCTGTCTCTGTCTCTGTCTCTGTCTCTGTCTCTCTCTGTCTCTCTCTCTCTGTCACACGCGCTCTGATGTTCGGGGCCTAATGGGAGAAATGAAATCAAGCGAGGGGTTTTGCCCTCAGGTTGCCTTGGTCTCGGGTTGACTTGTGTGCGCTGAGAAAGACGGCCTTTACTGAAGGCCCTGCGCAGACTTTTTGACACCCCCGATCCATGGAATCCTGAAGCTGTGGAACCTAGAAATCTTTCGGTCTCCTTTTGATTTGGAAATCTTCTCCTTGACAGAAAGAAGCCCATTTAAAAGAGAAAAAGAAAAAGTGGAACTGCATGAGCAGATCGGTTTTTAGATCTCAGCCGGGCGGCTGCCCGGTTCTCTGGGGAGAACTGTCTTCATCTTGCAAATCTGTACACACAGCCCACAGTGGCCTGGGATGGAGGCCAGTGGACTGGATTGGGCAGAACCTGAGACCAGAGGAAAGAGAAAAAAAATAAGAAAAATGGTGGTGGTGGTTGGGGGGAGGGGGAAGAGGTCTGCTTTGAAAAATAGGAACTGCTGGCAGGGCTCCCTCACCCCCACCCCCCCACCCCAAAGTAGGACTGTGTATCCAGGCGTAGAAATGATACTGCGCCAAGAAGGCAAGCGCTGTTGAGACTGCTGTTCCTATGATGTTACAAACCGAAAGCGATGCTTTCTGGTCGAGGCTCTCCATGACAATCTGCTAAGCAAATCACACGTTGGCTGTTTTGGACGTTCTCTGCAGTTTTCATTGGGAGTGAGGAAGAGCCGTTTGTACATGTTTTGATACAATGTTTTGAATGCTGTGGGACCATGGTATGTTTCCGCCGTGGATGAACAAGGTTGCCTTTTCCAGCTTCCGCTTGCATGGTCATTTCCTGGTCCTGACGACCCCCCCGCCCCAAGTGAGGGAGGCCTGTGTGTCTTTGTGTCCATTTAGAAGGGTTGGTGCTTGATGCCAGCATGATATCCAAATCTTGATTTTGGACTTACCAAACTACTGTTGGGAGTTTGTTTCTTGTCTTAATCTCCCTTAACTCTTGCAGTCACCTGAGTGTCCACTCTTGATTTCGCGTCTCTCTCTGCCTCTGTCTCTGTCTCTCTCGCTCTTTCCTTTTGTTGATTTCTTCAAGGCAAGCCATCTTTTTCCTCCTCCTCCTCCTCCTCCTCCTCCTCCTCCTCCTCCTCCTCCTCCTCCTCCCCCCCCTCCTCCTCCTCCCCCACCACCCTCCTCTTCCTCTTGCTCCTTTCTCTGCCCCCCTCCCCCCTCCCTCCCTCCTCCCCCCGCCCTTTTAAAATGGAAGTCTAACAGACTGACAAGAGTATATTGGTTTTCAGGTGTATACCCTAGCGAGTGGCTATGTTTACACATGGCCCAGGGATCTCCGTGATAAGTCTCGTTACTGTCTGTCACCATTCGATGTCATGACAGTAGGATGGACTCTATTCCGCCTGCTGTACATGACATCCTGCGAGTGAGTTGTTTATTTCATAACTAGAAGTGGGCACCGCTTCCTCTCCCTCACCTATTGCACTCGTCTCCCTCTTCCCCCCTCCCTCCCTCCTCTGGCCACCCCCCATTTGTTCCTTTTAGGTGTCGAGGAACCTGTTTGCGGTTCCTTCTTTGTGTTCATGTGTGTGTATTGCTGTGTACGTTCTTCACAGACATGATAGTCTCGCGACCTGAGGTATCTTGTGTAGCGCAATACCCTCTGGGTCTCTCCATGTTTCCGCGGATGGCAAGACCTCATTCCCTGGTAGGGTTGAGTCATAAACGCGCGCGCGCCTGTGTGTGACTAGGTAGAGACGTATGCACACAGAGAGCGCTATCGGTATGTCCCTAACTATGGCTACATAGGGATAGGTGTGGATACACATACACGTGTATGTATGTGTCACCCTCACCCCCTCGGTGGGCACGTAGTGGAGTTGCTGGGTCACGTGGTAGTTGTTGGTGCAGTGCTTTCAGGGACTTCTGTGCTGTTTTCCGTAGTGTCATCTGTTGTCGGGGAGCCATTCTGTCAGGCGCCAGGTGATATCTCTGAGTCCTCCAGCATGACATGGTGGTGGTCTCTCTCAGCGTGAAAAATAGGTGTCCCGTCAGGAGCCACTTTCCTCTGCCGTTTGGAACTTGCTGTCGCGATTCCAGATCCTGGGCCTGGCCGTGTATGCTTGTGCAGAGAAATGCCAGCGCTTTCTATCATACCCTCCATTTAAAAAAAAAATGGTTCTGTATTTGATGGGCTGCGTTGGGTCTTTTTTTGCTGTGCGCGGGCTTTCTTTCCGTTGCGGTGAGTGGGGGCTCCCCTTCGTTGTGGTGCGCAGGCTCCTCATTGCCAGTGGCTTCTCTTGGTGCGGAGCACGGGCTCCAGGCACGGGGGCTTCAGGAGTTGCGGCACATGGGCTCAGTCGTTGTGCCTCACGGGCTTCGTTGCTCCGCGGCATGTGGGACCTTCCTGGAGCAGGGATCGAACCCGTGTCCCCTGCAGTGGCGGGCGGATTCTTAAGCAGTGCGCCAGCTAGGCAGCCCCAGTTGTTTCTTGTATTTCAGGGAAAGGTTTCCTTTGGCTTTTGGTTTTGTCCCCGCCCCCACCCCCCAAGAAAGGTACTGTTGGTTGCTTTGTTGACAGTGGAAAACTGTGTTGCGGTTGCTGTTGGAGTGGTGGGGGTCGTCGTCCTTGTTGCTTTGTTTCCTTTGTGGGCGTTGTTTTCTGTTGGTTTTTTCTGGCTTTGTTTCCTTGTGGATGAAAATGCCTGGTCTTGGTCTGCTCTGTTCAGGCCTCCTGCCCACTTTCCCCATCGGGTTGCTTGTTCTGGGGGGGCTGCGTTGCATGAGGCCTTGCCCTGTTTTGGACAGGAACCTCTTATGGGACATGCTTGAGGTTTTCAGATGCGTGTGTGTGTGTACGTGTACACGTGTGTGTGTCTGTACGTGTACACGTGTGCATACACGTACATGTGTGTGTGCCTTTACGTACTCCTTGAAGGGCCACAGCAGTCCCAGAGCTTGACTTTGACTTTTTGGTAGTTTGGCTTGGTTTGATTTTGGTGGGACGACAGGTCACTGTGAACCTTTACTGTAAATCTCTCTCTCACACGCACGCGCGCGCGCGCGCGCGCACACACACACACACACACACACACACACGCACGCACGCACGCACACTCACCACGTTGCATTGTGTAGATGTCCTGGAACGCGGTTTCTTTAGTGGATGGCTGTTGACTCGCTGCTCCCCGCCCCCCTGCCCCCGCCCGCCGGTGACTGTGGTCAGTCCATTTTGAAATCCACGTTCTGACCTCAAGGGCATGTTCCCCACCCACGCACCCATGTGTTCTCTTTGGACTTTGTCGCGGTCTGTGCGGAAATAGATGTTTGTTTCCATTTGTGTGGGGCCAGAGTGTATGTTTACTTTCGTTTCTAGCTTCCGGGCTCTGCGTATCAGCTTTCCAAAGCCCTTCCCCGTGCCAGAAGGGATGAGTTCCTGCGTCGTTCTCTGAGCGCTTGCCTGGTTTCGTTTCGCTGGTCCCCGCCTTCCCTCCCTCCCTCCCTCCCTCCCTCTCACCCTCCGGGGAGCTGGGGATCTCGCTTGTGGCACTGTGGGCGTCTCCGTGGAATTCCCCGCGCCCCCCCCCCCCCCCATGGCCTGGAATCGCGTCCCCTTCCAGGCAGCCTCCCGGCGGCATCTTGCCAGCTACCCCCGCCCCCGTGTGCTGCCGGGGATCGGGACGCGCCGTGTCGTGTCGTGTCGTGTCGTGTCGGGCCGGGAGCTAGCTCCGAGGCGGACCCCTCGGGGCCGCGCGGGACGCCCGCCCCGCTCCGGGAGGAGCTCGGGCGTTTGGGCGGCCCGGCGCTCCGGCGTCCTCGGTGGCCGGCCGGCGACCGGGATCCGGCCCGGGGACGTTCGAGCCGGTTGTCGGGCGCCACCTGGCGGCCGCTTTTATATTGTCCCTTCCCTCCGGAGCTCCGGCGACCTTGTCGAGGGCTGTGACTCAGCCGCCGGGCCCGAAGCAGAGTTCCGGGAGGCGGGCGACGCTGGTGCTGGCAGCCCCGGTGGCGCCGAGGCGTAGGCGCCTCCTGCTGTCGCCTGAGATTGGGCCTGCAGATCTATGGGGCTGTGACTGCCGCCGCGCTCCCGAGCCGGGGCTGAGGGGCCGCCTGGCCGGGTCGACCAGCATGCGCCCGTGCCCCTCCGGCCGCGGGAACCCATGTCGGGTCGTGCCGCCGCGGTGGGAGAGGAGAGGGTCTGCCGCGCCCGGAGCGCCTGGGACTTGGTGGCCCGGCCTTCTCCTGGGCCGCCCTTGGGAGCGTTCGTTCCCCGACCCCCCCCACCTCCCTTTCCCGGTGCCCCCCGCGTCCCGCTCCGGAGGTGGGGACCGGCTCGGGCCGAGCGTTGAGGCCGGTGGAGGCCGCCACGGGCTCGGTGGTGGACGCGCGTGCGTCCCGGTCGTCAGATGCTTTCGGGCCGATGGTTTTCCGAGCCGGACTCCAGAGGTGAGGACCGGCCTGGGCCGCCAGCGGTGACCCGGAGAGGCTGGCCCGGGCCTGGGTGCGTTGCCCCGTGGGCTCCGGGCGTCTCCCTGGAGAAATGGGTTCAAGTCCCGATGGGTCCGGAGACGTGGACGGACCGGCCCCTGCTCGCGCAGGTGGCCGGCGAGGGTGCACCCGGCCTGTCAGCGTGCCCGCGTGGGTCCCGGTCGTCGGACGCGACTTTGTCTCCCCCCTCCGCTCTCCACCCCGAGTCCGGGCCGGGAGGTGGGGACTGGCGCGAGCCATACTGGGTGGCCCGGGGAGGGGCTCCCGGGCCCGGGCGTGGTCCCTCATGGGGCCCGCTCATCGGAGGCGGCTCGGAGGGGTGCTGTGTTTCTTTCTTGGAACCAAGTCCTGGCCCGGAGACTCGGATGGACCGGTGCCTGCCCGCGTGGGGGGACCGGGGAGGGCGTCCCCAGCCCGCTCCCTCTCCCCCGTGTCCCCGGCCCACTCTGCCACCCCTCCATCCCCGGGTCGACCAGGTGGCCCCGGGCGCTCCGGGGCAAGTGTGGATGGGGAAGTGTTGGGGGCAGGTGGCCGGACCGAGGTTCCGGGGGCCCCCGTGAACCTCGTGGGTGGGCCCCGCTGTCGGGCGCGATGATTTCTTCCGCCGGAAATGGGGCCTTTTTGCCACCAGATAGGTGCTGACACGGTGTTCTTCTGCGTCTGTCGCCGATAGACGCTGGGGCTCCGGACGCGGGCAGGACTCCGGGCTGGGGGCGGCTGTCTGACGCCCGGCTCGGTCCTTGCCGCTTGAGCTGCCCGCTTGGGCCTGCGCGCCGGCTCTTGCGTGCGCGTCCGGCTGCCCCGACCCGCGGTGCCGCCTCCGGCCTCTGGCTGAGCCCGAGGGCGGCGGGGCCAGGTGGCGTCGGGTGCTCGACCCTGTGCGCTGCCCCCGCTGCAGGCACCCGGTGGTGAGTGGCCGGCACGACCCCACCCCACAGGCTCTGTGCCCCGTGTCAGGCGTTCTCGTTCTGGGGTGGCTGGCTGCTCTTTGCCCGAGACGAAGGGGCGCCGGCGAGGCGGAAGCGGGCCTCCGTGTGATGGGTCTTCGCCGTGCCTCCCCTGCGGGCCTCCCCCGCCGTGGCTTTAGGCTGGGTGGGTCAACCGATTGATGTGGTGGTGCCACGCTCCGCTGGGCTGGGCCTAAGCCGTGCCAGACGAGGGACGGACGTTCCTGGGGGACGGGACCGCTCTTCTCGTTCTGTCCGCGGGCTCCTCGCCTCTCTTCCGCCCCGCCTGCCGGGGTGTGCGGAAGGCAGGGGTGCGGCCTCCGGCCCCGAACCCGCGGTCTCCCGCCCCCGCCTCCCAGCGTGGGCGGGGACCGGGGTCCTCGGACGCAGCAGACGCTCTCGCTGTGCCTCTTTGGCGTACGCCTCGCGAGCGGCCCTCCCCGCGGCGGGGAGGGCCGCCCCGCCGCCACGCTGCGCGCCCCCC
>NC_080200.1:33026621-33046621 GCF_030028045.1 Hippopotamus amphibius kiboko | reverse complement strand
CGTGGCCGCGGGCAGCCGAGCGACCCTCGGGCCGCCGGTCGACTTGCAGGCAGGTCGACCAGCCGGCCGCGGGCCGCCGAGCGCCCCTCGGGCCGCGGGCGCCCGGGACCCGGGCCGCCGAGCGGCCTGCAGGCTCTGTGGCCGCGGGCCGCCGAGCGCCCCTCGGGCTGCGGGCGCCCGGGACGCGGGCCGCCGAGCGACCTGCAGGCTCCGTGGCCGCGGGCCGCCGAGCGACCCTCGCGCCGCGGGCTCCCCGAGAGCCGGGCCGCCGAGCGGCCTGCAGGCCGCGGGCTGCCGGCCGCCGAGCGCCCCTCGGGCTGCGGGCGCCCCGGGACCCGGGCCGCCGAGCGGCCTGCAGGCTCCGTGGCCGCGGGCCGCCGAGCGACCCTCGGGCCGCGGGCGCCCAAGACCCGGGCCGCCGGCCGCCGAGCGACCCTCGGGCCGCGCGCAGCCCGAGACCCGGGCCGCCGGCCGCCGAGCGACCCTCGGGCCGCGCGCGCCCGAGACCATGCCCGCCGGCCGCCGAGCGACCCTCGGGCCGCGCGCGCCCGAGACCATGCCCGCCGGCCGCCGAGCGACCCTCGGGCCGCGCGCGCCCCGGGACCCGGGCCGCCGGCCGCCGAGCGACCCTCGGGCCGCGCGCGCCCGAGACCATGCCCGCCGGCCGCCGAGCGACCCTCGGGCCGCGCGCGCCCGGGACCCGGGCCGCCGGCCGCCGAGCGACCCTCGGGCCGCGCGCGCCCGAGACCATGCCCGCCGGCCGCCGAGCGACCCTCGGGCCGCGCGCGCCCGAGACCATGCCCGCCGGCCGCCGAGCGACCCTCGGGCCGCGCGCGCCCGGGACCCGGCCCGCCGGCCGCCGAGCGACCCTCGGGCCGCGGGCGCCCAGAGACCCGGCCCGCCGCCGCCGAGCGACAGCACGCGCGGACTCGGGCTGCGCAGCCCCGGGCTGCCGGTGGACCCGCGGCCGCCGCTTGACCCGTGTATGCTTGCTGTTCATCTCCTGGAGATTCCTGCACCAAGCTGATTGAATGAGGAACATGGAAGCACTGTATATAGGCTTTGCATTTTCTCTTCGTTTCCTGTACTTTGCCTTCGTTTCCTTTGCGTGTGCTCTATTTTATTGTACATGTTATATTGCTTGTTATTTTTTTATTCATTTAAGGTAGGACCGCTTTTATGCGTTTCTACACCTCCCCGCCCCCCCCCCCCCCCCCCCGCCCGCGTCTCCCTCCTCTGGTGCCCGCCCCAAATGAGGTCGCATCATCTTTCATAGTGTACATCCTGGGCCAGCATAAGCTTTCCAAGAATAAAATGCCCCCCCGCCTTTCCTTCCCAAGGACACCACGAACACCTCCTGTCCTGTGCAGTGCTTTTTCACCCACCGCCAGCAGAGGGCCCTCTCTGACAGACCCAGGAACTCCCCTGCTCCGAGTCATCCAGGAGAGGCTGTTCCGTTCTGTGTGAAACGGGTGGGGTGGGCTGATGAGACATCATTGCTTAGAAGGCCATCGGGTTCACCGGTTCGGTGGCAAGAGAGAACATCCTCATCCTCCTTGAGGTTGACTCGGAAGGTCTTCGGGCCCGCAGGACACCGCCCCCAAATGGGCCTCCGTGGCATAGGGAGATTTTGCCATGCGAGGTGACAACAGGAGGGGAACACGGACCCTCCTTTCCTTCTCCCGTCTGAAAGCAGGAAGAAAATCTCTCACGGGAACAGGGTGGTGGAGGGGGCGGCCGGGAGGTGTAGAGATGAGGACTGACTGCTTTCCTGTCTTAAGAAATCACGAATCATCCAAGTGGGACCGCTCATAACACACAGAGGACAGAAGTGTGGACGAGATGAGGAGAATGTGTAAGGGAACGTCTTCCACAAGAACTCTTTTCCATAGGCCGACTTCAAGACTTTCCAACATCTCTAGGTTTAGGGGTGGACTGAGTGCCATGAAAGAATGGACATTCAGCAGCCTGTCTACATCATCTCCAAAGAAGGGAAAATGCTGAAACGTCCCTAGCTCCACAAGCCTAAGGGTCTCCCTGCTCCGGAGAGTTGGAGCATATGCGTGCTTCCATGCCTACACAGATCTTGCGCTTTAGGGAAACCACAAACTAGGCAGGAGCCTGGACTTCTACAAGGCAGTCCATGTTCACACGGGTCACTGTGGTTGGCTTCCTTACTTTCATTGGATTGGATTGGGGTGGGGTGGGGTGGGGTGGGGTGGGGGGCGGGGGGGGGCGGTGACAAATGTCCAAGGATGAGGCATCCTAAAGAAGGAACGTGTGTGGTCCAAGCTACCCGAGGTCGCCATCCTCATTGTAGGAAGAGGACCTCTTTGGGGAGTGTGGGGAGGGGGGAGGCAAGGTAGAAGGTATGCAGATAAGGTTTGGGGGAGGGAAAAAAAGACATTTCGGTCCTAAAGCTAGTCATTTCGAAATGGGAAACAAAGGACACAAGGGAAAAGCTAAAACTGGGCACAGGCGATTGGAAAAGGTTTCTGAGGAGAAGAATCTTCGGAAAGGAATGGGAACCGTGGTCAGGACTGCTTAAGATGAGGATGGATTCAAGGACACACATGAGTGTTCGTATCAACAGGAAACCAGTGCAAAACTAGAATTCAGTTTTCTGTCTCTCGGTGAAAAAGGCCAACTTTGGGCTCGGGCTTGGGTGTTTCTTCTATTGCTCTGCTCTCTCCGTCATGAGAGAGAAAGCTTTCCTTCCTTTTTCCGGAAGGAAGGAAGGAAGGAAGGAAGGAAGGAAGGAAGGAAGGCAGGCAGGCAGGCAGGCTTATGTCTTCTAAAAATCATCACTTCTTTTCTAGGTTACCTTTATCAGGTCTTGGGGGACTCACGTGGACTTAGTCCTCTTGATATTCAAAGAGCCAGGGTTGGCTCACAAGGAAAGAGGCTTCTCTCTTTGCCTAGCAAGTCTTTCCCTGGGATGTGGGTGACGTGGCTAAGGAGGCACTGTTCCCCAGTGACCTATCTAACTGTTTTACACTCGTTGGGGTATTTTGGACACATTTGCCCCCAAACCGAATGACACATGAAGTCTTTTGCACTTAGAATGCATGTTGAGAGAGGATCCAAGAGGAGAGGGCCTAGCTCAAGAATGTGTTCTCTCTCCTTCGAAAGCAGAGCCATGAAACGGAGTAGGCTTCCTGGAGAGGTTTCCTGACATGGGAAGCGTTGTCGAAGAGGAAGGAACGTGAAGCCTTCTTTGGCTTGTGTCTATACACGGGTGTGTTCCAGCTGCTCTGGAAATGATGGGATCCTTCTTCTCTGCCCTGGCATACAGGGTTTTCGGTCGTCCAAATGGAGGCTCACACGACAGGGACTGAGCCCAGTATCAAGGAGATATTCCACCCGAGTTTCATGCCGAGGCGGCAACAACAGCCTCTTGAAAGATGATGGGGGGTGGGGGGGGGCCACACGTGGATCAATTCCATTCTGTCCATTCAACAGAGGGTCGGGGCTACAGCAGACCCCAGAGAGGGACAGCAGACCCCAGAGAGGGGCAGCAGCCCGGCCGGCCACTGGGTCTCCATGTCTCAGGCTTCCTGGGGAACCTCACCCCCCCCCCCAGGTCCCCGCCGCCCCCCGCATTCCGCCACCCACCTTGGTGCATTTCGAATGGCTCCAATTGTAAATAGATGCTGGTGGGAAGATTTCTACAGGTTACCTGCAATGGCTGACCTGTCATGCTTGTCACCCTGGGGGAAAACAATTCTCTTTGTCCCCAGAGGCGTCAGACCTCCTCTCTCAGGAACCCCTGAGCCCCGGCCACTGGACTTCACTCCACTGGCACGTAGTAAGGGTCATCCAAACGTTCCTGTGACGGTGAGTATGGTTTCCATGTGGGTTGAAGCCTTCCCTTGCTGCAAGCCTTCTGTCCTCACCATGGCATAGAGACGGTTAAAAAAAAATTGTGTTTGCCACTTTGGGTATACCTTCCACAGCCTGCAGTGATCAAGGCACCCACTTCGCTGGGCAAGTCCTATGAGCCTTCACAAAAGCTCTTGCAAACTTCTTGGGACCATCACTTTTCCAGTCACGCTCAATCATCAGGCAAGATTGACAGGGCCGATGGGAAAACTGGACTCCGAGAAGAACGAGTGACCTACGTGGGGCTGAATGAACTGAGGACTAGGATGATAGTGTGTGTATGACTACTTGTCTACAATAGGACTGATTGGGGAAGCCGCTGGGGGCGGGGGGGGGGGGGGGCAGGGTGCGGATACCTTAGGAGCTTGGGATGAACATATACACATTCCTATACGTAAAGTGGATAATCAACAAGCTCTTACGACTTGGCACAGGAAACTATACTCAATACTTTGTAATAACCTGTAAGAGAAAAAAAATCTGAAACAGAATCTATATCTATCTATCTATCTATCTACCTATCTTTCTATCTAAATCACTGTGCTGTACACCTGAAACTGCACGACATTATAAATGCTTCCATTATTTCAAACAGAAAAGAATCTCCTAACCTGAGTGAGAGAGAGAGAGAGAGAACAGGACGGATTGTGAAATCTTTTCTTTTCCAGCTACAAGGGAAAATGAAAACAAACAAAACCCAATTTATTTTAAAAGTTGGACATCCATTTGGTGACTTGTACCCTTGTCAGCAAAATGGAATCACTTCTCTTTTTCTCCCTACCTGCTCCGTCCAGAATTCAGAAACTCTCCGTGAGGCTCCTTATTTCTTTGGCAAGAGAGTCACTTGCACGCGTTCCTTAGAGGCCCACGTTACGTTTCCATAAAACGGGAATACACACTTGTGGATATGAGATTCTGGTGCTATTCATTTTCCTTAGGGTGTTGCTTTTCACCTGAAAACCGGACTGGATCCTGAAGTCTTTCAAGTTGCCCCCAATATCTGGCTACAACTCTCTCCATGAATGTTTCCCACTTTCGCCCACCCTTTTGACTTGGCATCACTGACAACGAAAACGGCCCTTTGCCTGAAGCCCTACAGACCGAAGCTGCAGGACTTGGTGAAAACTTTAGAGACATGGCCACCACAGCTCCTGTGGAAACCATCCTGGTGCCTGTTTCTGTGAGAGCCACTCTGAAAGTCGAACCAAACACCCGACATCATCACAGCCATTTCAAACTGCTAAAGTTGCTTCCACCCTAACATCTACAAATCTTCTTCACTGACACCGCCCCCCACACGCTCCCCCCCCCCCCCCCCACTGGTTTATAATCGGCTCCAGTGATGGACCTTTGTCTTCCTTTGGTTTCCATACAAGTGCCTCTAGGAAATAACCTGATTGCTTGCACCACAGGCCTAGTTTTTGGGAGCCCATCAACATCACTGCCTCCTGAGAGGAGATATGATAACTGTTTCACAGAACCGACCTGTTCTCAGAACTCAGAAACAGTTTCCATGAAATGGAGGCCTCTACTAACCTATTTTCTCCCTTTCCCTCCCTCCCCGCCTCCCTCCCTCCCTCCATCTCCCTCTCCCTCACACACACACACACACACACACACACACACACACACACACACACACACACACACAGTCACCAGGTCAGCTTTCAATATGTTCAGAGTAGGCCGCCCCAAAATGTGTCTCCTTGAATTCAAGTCGCTTAAGAACTGGACAGCACAAGACCGGACATTCTGGCCCTCCTTTCTGTCCTCCCACAGCAGAGCACGATCTCAAGTTAAGACGTTTGCTTCCACGCATGTCCGTGATTCTCAAATGGTTTAGTGGGGTTTCCTGGGTTAGGAAAAAGAGGGGACTCCTATTTGCCTGAGACAAGGAGAAGTTCTCACACAACCTTCACCCATCCCTCCCTCCCTCCCTCCCTCCCTCCCTCCCTCCCTCCCTCCCTCCCTCCCTGCAGTTTGGAGGGGGCAGCCTAAGGGTGGGGAAATTGGGGAAGGAAAAAAAAAAGCCGTTCGATAAAGGGGAGCTCGAGGCAAAGTCAAAGGCTCCCGATCTGACCGGAGAGCATTCTGCATTTGAATGAAGCGATTGAACAAGGCCCTGCGGAATGAAGCGTCCGGACTTCCCCTCCCCCTCTCCCGGCAACTATCAGCCCTGGCGACTTGGGAAGGAGCGAGCGGTGGAGAAGCGGGCGGGGGCGGGGGCGGGGGCGGGGGCGGGACCAACAGACAATAGCCGCTGCCTGCCTGCCTGCCTGCCGGGCTGAGGCCTGAGGGCTGCGGGCCACGCTGGTTTCTGCAACTCAATCCCTTCCAGGAAGCACCTGTGATGACTGCTTGGCAGGGAATGGTCAAAGCTGAACTCTCTTGGCCTATTTCTGAAAAAGGCCTGAGTCTCAGCTACGACAGATTTTCTGGATTTCTTGGCCCATGCGCAGACCCGCACCCTCCCATCCTGTCAGATCCTTTGTACCCACACCTCCCCTGGGAGAGTTCGTTGGCCTCGTCTGGAACATGAACAAGCAAAACCAAACATAGTGTGACATGATGTATTGGTCTTTATTGAAAAGAAACGTGCTCCTCTCGCACACCTGAGGGCAGGAAGCAAAGGCACGTTCTCAGCAGGACGGGGGACAGGGAACCCGAACCCAGGCCGGTCAGCAGTGGCCCCCTGCCCCCCACCGCCCCGCCCTCCCCATCCCCGTCTCTCCCAGGCCCACGTGGGGCCTCCCTTCCCTGCCTCTCTCTGTGCCCCTCGTCTCCAGCTCCCCCAGCCCAGCTTCCGCACCCCCCCCCCCCCCCGGCCCCGGGAAGGGGAGGCATGTCTGTCCCAGCTCCAGTTCTGATATTTCACTTGTGAAACTTCCCTAGGCCCAGGTGCCAGCTTGCCGTCCTGCTGCTTCATGTCCGTCTCTATCAGCCATGCCCAAAGGGCACGGGAAATTATGGACAGCAAATAGCACACCTAGACGGTGTGTGCGTGGGGGGGGGGGGTGTCCCTTCTCCAGGAAGCAGTGAGGGAACAAAAGGAGGCCTGGGGGAAGGAGTCCTGGGTGCCTATCATCGCGCCCCCGCCCCCCCACCGCCCCGCAGAGCACCATTCATTTCCATCTCCGCATCTGAAGGACACATAGTCCTGGTTGAAGCAACTTGATGAGGATTCCCCTCCTAACGACGTGACAGAACCTATGAAGAACTGCACTCCTTGAATCCATAAATGCTAACGGGATCCAAGGAGTTTTCCATCAATGGCAGAAAAAGAAATGGTCCTGAACATAATAACTGCCAAGTATTCCTCTAGACGGAGGCATCATTCACTTTTTCTTAACTTTTTTTCTTTTCATGTTTTACAATAAACTGTATATATTTAGAGTGTACAATTTGGTACCCCAATCTTCCAATTCATTCCCCCCCAACCCTCCCCGCTTTCCCCACTTGGTGTCCATATGTTTGTGCTCTACATCTGTGTCTCTCTTTCTGCCTTGCACACCAGTTGATGTGTACCATTTTTCTGCAGTCCACATATATGTGTGAATATACAATATTTGTTTTTCTCTTTCTGACTCACTCTCATTCACTTGTTAACAACAGTAACGATGACGACGACAAGGACAAGGATAAGGACCGGAAAAACAACAACAGAGAGAGCACTGGGCGAGTTTTCCACTTCTTAAAGGAAGGAGGCCGTGTTCCCAGGCAGGTTGGCTCAGCTGCACAGTTCCCTCCGGTGACTATTCCTGGGGGCACCGTCGAGGTGATGCACGAAACACACAGGAGGAGGCCTTCTTGAATGTCCTGCCCAGGAAATGGGGACATGATTCCAGCAGTGGCGATGGCTGCCCTTCTCTTTAGGGTGACACACGGGCCTGATGGCACCGGGCAAACCCTCCCCTCCCTCCCTCCCTCCCTCCCTCCCTCCCTCCCTCCCTCCCACCTACCTTCCTTCCTTCCTTCCTTCCTTCCTTCCTTCCTTCCTTCCTTCCTTCCTTCTTGAGGCTCTTGGCCTCCCCACTGAAAGGAAGAGCCCAGGGCCCAGCAGCAAAGACCTTCTGCTGATCCTTGCCAGGGGGCTCTCATTTTACACACTTGAATAGGATCAGTAGACACCGTCATCTCATGAGAAGCAGAAAATATCATCTAAAAGCCTACTTTCCTGGTGTCTCAGCGTCCAGGGCTCCTCCTTCTCAGGGATCTTGTGCTCTGTAGGGATAATTCACATGCTGGGGGAGTAGGTTCCCAATAGCATCTTATGAAATGGATTACAGGATGTCTTCCTTTGAAAAAGATAAAGATTATTTGGGAAAGTTATTCATATGAAGCACATGGATGATATCCTCTCTGATCTATATATTAGAGTTGACCGTTGAACAACCAACATGGGGGATTAGGGGGGCCGACCCCACACACACCATTGAGAACCCATGCATAACTTCACAGTCCAAGCTCTGTATCGGGGCTTCCACCTCTGGGTACTCAGCAACCAGAGATCCTGCAGTGCCATAGTGCACAGCTATGGAAAACATCCCCTTATGAGTCACACACACACACACACACACACACACACACACACACACACGCGCGCGCACGTGCTCGAGCGCAGACATCTCAACTTTGTTACCCAAACGTTAGTGGTGTTCGAATAATCTTAGAAGTGATGACTGCTGTCTGATGAAATCAATGGATCCATCAATCAATCTATGACACTACACTTTGTATTTCCTAGTCTCAAAATTATTTGGAATTTGGCTCCTTAGAAGTTTAGCTTGGTCCTTCAAGGACAGTGTCAGTTGGAGAGAAAATAACATTTCTTCAAATCATGGAAGTGAAATAGTCCTGGACGCTTATGTGAAACATTAACATAATTTTTCTTCTTTATTTTATAAGATAACTGGAATTAGGAAGAAAATCTCCTCGTGAAAAACCAGGTGCTACCTTTCCTTGACTGATGATCGAAGAGGAGAAAGCATTTTCTGGGCCCATGCAACTTGAGAGAAGTTCTAACTTTTCTGGAAAAGAAAGATTCCCACCCTCCCCTTGCTCGGCCATGCTAGAAACCTTCCCCTGCCCCAAACTCTGACGTGTCCCCTTGTTTGGCCTCACTGTGTGTCGTCCGTGGGCACGGGAACACACTTGCGTTCCGTAACAGGAGAGCCTATGGAGAAAAGATCTCTGCCCACTTTCATGGGATCTGCATTGCTGGCTAGGTAAACCTAAGACATCAAAAGAAGTGCCTTGGAACACATGCTCCTTCCACACTGGTCACCTCATAGGATTCCTAAATGACTCTGGTTCAGCACTCACTCGACTTGGCTGTGTTTCTGTGCTTCCTGACCTAAAGGATCTATCTGGATATGCCACCCGATAGAAGCTGAAATAAATTCACTTTGGACGTGTGTGAATGCCGTTCATACAGAGAGTGGGGACTGCAGGGAGCTCTTGTGGATAAAGAAAAATGGGGGAACACATGTAGGCGACAGCACATAAAGTATAGAAAGATACACGAAGGTTTCCTTCGTTCGCGGGTTGGGAAGGGGGAACGACAGAACATTCCCTGCTTCTACTCTACGCACGCACGCAGGCAGGCAGGCAGGCAGGCAGGCAGGCAGGCAGGCAGGCAGGCACCGGAGTGGGGTGGGGTGGGGGGAGCTGGCTCCTTACCCCACCCACCAGGGACGCGTGCGCGTTTAAAGAGACCAGGAGGAACGTGGTGGCGGTGGCGATGAGGAAGGAGGACCACGTTCAAGGTGTGGATTTGCGGTGAGGGCTACGTGAGGTGACTAAGAACTCGGTGCAGTGAGCGGCCCATACAAGGACAGAAGCGATGGTCCCCTAATGCTTGCAGGGCCTGGCCAGGAGCATGAACGGGCGCCCGTGTCCCCAGGTTGGCATCATGACACTAGTTCATCCCTGTGAAACAGGATGTGTTTTCTGTGTTCTCCTGTCTTGACAAACACACGTCTTTACCTGTGTCTCCGTACAACGACGGTCTCTGCGTGACAGTCGGCAGAACATCCCCAGGGACAATTATCACAGAGACCTGAGGTTCTGCTTGGCTGGCAATGCTTGTGTGAATACTGCAGTGAGATACAGACAGACAGACAGACAGACAGACAGACAGACAGACACACACACACACACACACACACACACACACACACACACACACACCCCTACGTATAATTATGTGTATTTAATACGATATCTGTATTGATTTTCTGTCTCAGATGACGAATGATGCTGTCAGCCTCATGATTTTCACACAGGGTTTCTGTGTGTGTCCTACTGTCGGGACAACATAGCCGGTCTGTGTCATGGAAGCAGAGACACCGTGGGAGTCACAGGAATGAAGACCTCGTTCTAGGAACTGGACCTTCCAGAGGCCTGGGAGCAGCTGGGCAGGGCAGGGCTGGGCTGGGCTGCGGAGGAGGGGAGGGGAGGGAAGGCTGTGGCTCTCAGTCCTCTGAGTGCCCGGTGGCAGTGGCGGAGGTGGCAGTGCCGATGGAGCTGTCAGCGCCCACAGGGAAAGGTAGCCACCGATGTGCGGGGCCACAGGGGAGACATGGAGAGACTCGGGGGAAGGCACAGCTGTCCCTCGGTGGATCTGCGGCCAGGCAGCCAGGAGTGGCCTGGGCCACTGTCGTCCAGGGGGCACCAGCTGGGAACACTAGCCAGACGCAGGGCGGCGGGGGTGGGTGGGTGTGTGTGTGTGTGTGTGTGTATGTGTGGATGGACAGCCTTCCACCCTGCACCTCTGTGCCCACCTGTCACCGTGTGGGATGGCGACAGCCTGCAGAGAGCCTTGGCTGTGGCTTCACTTCCAATGCCTACATCCCATCCAGCGTTCTCTTCGCACCAGCCCTACCCTGGGGTCGCACGGGGAGGGGGAGACTCAGAAAGGCGGTTCCCAGGCTGCCCCCGCATGGAAGTCACATGAGCCTCCGGACATGGCCGTGCCACGTCAAACACGCGTCTGGAGGTAGGTCAGACTTTACATTGTGTTACGGTTTGTTTTCTTGGGAGAAGTTGTGTCTCTTAGGCCAGGAGCAACTGGAATTGTCGGTCAAAGTCCTCAGGCAGCCCTTTGACTTGGAGGCCGAGCACAAGTTTGACACGGTATGTTTCCGGTGACATGGAATTGCAGATGGCCCACGAAGCATGCTCTCGGCAATACTGCCAAGCCTGTGGTCTCACAGGGGACGGTCTCCTCGACCGAGATGTCACCATCTCGGGAGTCCGCACCTGGAGCGACACGGTGACCTCAGGACGGGCGCCCTGTCTGTGCGCCCCATCCGGATGCGCGTGGACGGGAATGGAGCAGCTCTGGGAACGGTGGACGATGCCAGCTCTTGTTCTTCTGCTCTGCTGCCTGCCGTGCACGGCTGTGGAGAGGGACGCGCCGCTGTGGAGAGGGATGAGCCGAGTCCAGTGTCTCTGAACCCACCCCAGGCAAAGAGGAGCAGGACAGTGGGTGTGGGCCCTCCCTCGTGTGTGGCCAGGATCCTGTGCGGGGGGAGAGTCCCTGGCCCTCCCGCTGAGAGGAAGGTGCGAGAGGTGGATCGGCGGCGGCGTCTTTCCTCGGGGCCCCAGAGCTTCTGCGGCTCCGATCTCCCCTCTTCACAGTTCTAGTTGGCGCCCGCCCCAGCACAAACCTACCTGAGAGCTTCCCTGGTATCCGGAAGCGATGGCTTTGTGTTTTGAGGACGCAAGGGGAGAAAGAGCTGAGCAAAGCTTTTCCCTGGAACCTGAGTGTCTATGGGTGTGTCTGGCCCATCACCAGCGAGCGTGCTGAGTGCCACTTCCTGAGGGCAGGTGCTCTTTAAGGAAAGTATGGCTTCGTATCTTTGTGACACGCAGGCCCTTCTAGAATGTGGAGCGAGTTTCTCAAGAATCCCAGCAGAATCCCAGGTGCTGTGGAGGCTAGGGCCTCAAAGGTCCGGCTCCATCCCCTCTCTCCATCCTGGCCTGGCCTGGCCTGGCTGGGCCCCTAAGGACCCTGCTGGCCTCTAGAGTGGCCCCTGCTTCTCGGTTGGTTTCCACGCTGCTGCTCACAGAGCCATCTTCTCCAAAGGCAGCCGACCGCCGTATTCCTTCCGTGGAGGCCTGGCACGGCTCTCCTCGGCTTGGATGATAGCATGAGAGGACTGACAAGCTGGGTCCTTCCTCCAGGGCTGACCTTTTACAAACTCCGCCTTGAAGAGGGGTAAAGTCAGCATGTCATTCTCACGTGTAAGATGGGACCCGAGGGGCCCGTTCCTAGCTCTACCACTTGGGAGAGTGGGGGACTCTTCCGTCAAGGAAACGGAGAGCTCATACTTGATGGTGCGGTTGTCAGAAGCCTTTTTCTAAGCCTCCCCTGGCCCCACCGTGTCAGAAAGACGTGTCCCTCCACCTGCCGGGGACTTGATGAAGGAGAGTCACTCTGGTAGAAGTACCCGAAGCTCGATGACTTCACTGCCGTCTCCCTTTCTCTGGCACGGGCCCGCCCCTGGAGGAGCCCTGTCTTCACCTGGCCGTGACGGCACCGCTCAGGGGAGCTGGAGACAGGACCCCAATGAGGGCAGGTGGATGGGAGCCTGTTCAAAATGACCTACACACCCAATCTGCCGTAGACATGGTCCACAGATCGTGGACGTGCCTGTGCCCCCGAAGACATCCGTGTGGCCCCGGGCATCCGGCAGCCATCTTCTCCATGTTCTCCTGACCTGTGCTCTCGCTCTTTTCTCCGGAGCACTCGCCTGATGATTCGTGGGGGCATGAAACCCCAGCTGGCAGGAGCCAAATGATCTTCCCAACACAAGGGAAAAGAAGAGGTGGGGTCCCGCATCCATCCAATGTTTCTGTGCCTAAGAATGAGTTTCTAAGAAATCTCATCCTCCTTTAGCTCCCTTAACACCCCCCCCACCCCGGCGCCCGCCAGCCCGGGCCATAGTATAGTTACTTTCCCAGATTTCCTCCCTCTCCTCAGCAGAACCGAAGAGATTGTAGGTGTTGCCACTTCTCTGAGTCTTTCTTTGCTTTCTTAGGAGGGCTGCCCCATGTCACGTAAAACTTGGAAGACATACATGCGTGAGCATCTCTCCTTGTGATTCTAACCCAGGGAAGAGCATTTAAAACTCGAAAGGAGGCAAACTAGGGTTCAGGCACCCAGAGTTGAGCTGGGTGGCCACTGGGAAGAGAGTTCCAGACCCCTTCCTGTTTGGGGGAGGGGGAAATCTCCCCCTCTGCCCCTCTTGAGTCCTCGTGGCTGGACTCATCCTAACATGGACTCAAGGCGGATAGAGGAAGCGGGAGCGGGAACACGTGTTCGTTTGTTGTTGTTGTTGTTGTTTTACCTTCTAGCCGTGAGAAGTGGCTGAGGCGGGCAGCTTTTCGACTGTGTAGACCAAGGGACAGTACATGTGTGAGACAGGGATCAGACCGAGAGACTTAGCTTTCGGGTGCGCCCTGAGGGAAGGAAGAATCTAAACAGAGTTTGGGCTTGGGGGGGGTCCCTGAAAGAAGTCACAGTGTCTGTCTCCCTAGGCTTCTCGGCCCCAATGAATTCCCTACTTTGGGGATCGGAGCGTCCTCCTAACTCCAGGTGCAGATGCAGGGAGTGCGCCTTTCACCCGAGAGAGAGATGGATGTCTCGCTTTCAGGGAGACACAAAGAAGAGCCCGAGGGTCCCTCTTGTGTTGGCCGCCTGCTTGAGGTCACCGTCACGCCAAATGATCACTGTGCCACGGAGGTGCATTTTGGCGTGGCCTATCCTGGGCTCCACAGCCACCTCCCTGAGAACGGGTATGGTCAGAACCGTAGGAAGCTCAAGGGCGCCGCCAGCCGGTTTCAAAAACGTATCTGTCAGCACCTGCTGGCTGCAACCGCGAGGTTTGCAAGTGCCCTCCGCATAATTCTCCCCCTCCCCCGCAACGACGTCATCACTTCCAATCCTGGCGAACAATGTATGGAACCTTTGCTGGGGTTTTCGTTTGTTTCTCTTTTGTGGGGTTTCTCTCTCTCTCTCTCTCTCTCTCTCTCTCTCTCTCTCTCTCTCTGTCTCTCTGTCTCTGTCTCTGTCTCTGTCTCTGTCTCTGTCTCTGTCTCTCTCTGTCTCTCTCTCTCTGTCACACGCGCTCTGATGTTCGGGGCCTAATGGGAGAAATGAAATCAAGCGAGGGGTTTTGCCCTCAGGTTGCCTTGGTCTCGGGTTGACTTGTGTGCGCTGAGAAAGACGGCCTTTACTGAAGGCCCTGCGCAGACTTTTTGACACCCCCGATCCATGGAATCCTGAAGCTGTGGAACCTAGAAATCTTTCGGTCTCCTTTTGATTTGGAAATCTTCTCCTTGACAGAAAGAAGCCCATTTAAAAGAGAAAAAGAAAAAGTGGAACTGCATGAGCAGATCGGTTTTTAGATCTCAGCCGGGCGGCTGCCCGGTTCTCTGGGGAGAACTGTCTTCATCTTGCAAATCTGTACACACAGCCCACAGTGGCCTGGGATGGAGGCCAGTGGACTGGATTGGGCAGAACCTGAGACCAGAGGAAAGAGAAAAAAAATAAGAAAAATGGTGGTGGTGGTTGGGGGGAGGGGGAAGAGGTCTGCTTTGAAAAATAGGAACTGCTGGCAGGGCTCCCTCACCCCCACCCCCCCACCCCAAAGTAGGACTGTGTATCCAGGCGTAGAAATGATACTGCGCCAAGAAGGCAAGCGCTGTTGAGACTGCTGTTCCTATGATGTTACAAACCGAAAGCGATGCTTTCTGGTCGAGGCTCTCCATGACAATCTGCTAAGCAAATCACACGTTGGCTGTTTTGGACGTTCTCTGCAGTTTTCATTGGGAGTGAGGAAGAGCCGTTTGTACATGTTTTGATACAATGTTTTGAATGCTGTGGGACCATGGTATGTTTCCGCCGTGGATGAACAAGGTTGCCTTTTCCAGCTTCCGCTTGCATGGTCATTTCCTGGTCCTGACGACCCCCCCGCCCCAAGTGAGGGAGGCCTGTGTGTCTTTGTGTCCATTTAGAAGGGTTGGTGCTTGATGCCAGCATGATATCCAAATCTTGATTTTGGACTTACCAAACTACTGTTGGGAGTTTGTTTCTTGTCTTAATCTCCCTTAACTCTTGCAGTCACCTGAGTGTCCACTCTTGATTTCGCGTCTCTCTCTGCCTCTGTCTCTGTCTCTCTCGCTCTTTCCTTTTGTTGATTTCTTCAAGGCAAGCCATCTTTTTCCTCCTCCTCCTCCTCCTCCTCCTCCTCCTCCTCCTCCTCCTCCTCCTCCTCCCCCCCCTCCTCCTCCTCCCCCACCACCCTCCTCTTCCTCTTGCTCCTTTCTCTGCCCCCCTCCCCCCTCCCTCCCTCCTCCCCCCGCCCTTTTAAAATGGAAGTCTAACAGACTGACAAGAGTATATTGGTTTTCAGGTGTATACCCTAGCGAGTGGCTATGTTTACACATGGCCCAGGGATCTCCGTGATAAGTCTCGTTACTGTCTGTCACCATTCGATGTCATGACAGTAGGATGGACTCTATTCCGCCTGCTGTACATGACATCCTGCGAGTGAGTTGTTTATTTCATAACTAGAAGTGGGCACCGCTTCCTCTCCCTCACCTATTGCACTCGTCTCCCTCTTCCCCCCTCCCTCCCTCCTCTGGCCACCCCCCATTTGTTCCTTTTAGGTGTCGAGGAACCTGTTTGCGGTTCCTTCTTTGTGTTCATGTGTGTGTATTGCTGTGTACGTTCTTCACAGACATGATAGTCTCGCGACCTGAGGTATCTTGTGTAGCGCAATACCCTCTGGGTCTCTCCATGTTTCCGCGGATGGCAAGACCTCATTCCCTGGTAGGGTTGAGTCATAAACGCGCGCGCGCCTGTGTGTGACTAGGTAGAGACGTATGCACACAGAGAGCGCTATCGGTATGTCCCTAACTATGGCTACATAGGGATAGGTGTGGATACACATACACGTGTATGTATGTGTCACCCTCACCCCCTCGGTGGGCACGTAGTGGAGTTGCTGGGTCACGTGGTAGTTGTTGGTGCAGTGCTTTCAGGGACTTCTGTGCTGTTTTCCGTAGTGTCATCTGTTGTCGGGGAGCCATTCTGTCAGGCGCCAGGTGATATCTCTGAGTCCTCCAGCATGACATGGTGGTGGTCTCTCTCAGCGTGAAAAATAGGTGTCCCGTCAGGAGCCACTTTCCTCTGCCGTTTGGAACTTGCTGTCGCGATTCCAGATCCTGGGCCTGGCCGTGTATGCTTGTGCAGAGAAATGCCAGCGCTTTCTATCATACCCTCCATTTAAAAAAAAAATGGTTCTGTATTTGATGGGCTGCGTTGGGTCTTTTTTTGCTGTGCGCGGGCTTTCTTTCCGTTGCGGTGAGTGGGGGCTCCCCTTCGTTGTGGTGCGCAGGCTCCTCATTGCCAGTGGCTTCTCTTGGTGCGGAGCACGGGCTCCAGGCACGGGGGCTTCAGGAGTTGCGGCACATGGGCTCAGTCGTTGTGCCTCACGGGCTTCGTTGCTCCGCGGCATGTGGGACCTTCCTGGAGCAGGGATCGAACCCGTGTCCCCTGCAGTGGCGGGCGGATTCTTAAGCAGTGCGCCAGCTAGGCAGCCCCAGTTGTTTCTTGTATTTCAGGGAAAGGTTTCCTTTGGCTTTTGGTTTTGTCCCCGCCCCCACCCCCCAAGAAAGGTACTGTTGGTTGCTTTGTTGACAGTGGAAAACTGTGTTGCGGTTGCTGTTGGAGTGGTGGGGGTCGTCGTCCTTGTTGCTTTGTTTCCTTTGTGGGCGTTGTTTTCTGTTGGTTTTTTCTGGCTTTGTTTCCTTGTGGATGAAAATGCCTGGTCTTGGTCTGCTCTGTTCAGGCCTCCTGCCCACTTTCCCCATCGGGTTGCTTGTTCTGGGGGGGCTGCGTTGCATGAGGCCTTGCCCTGTTTTGGACAGGAACCTCTTATGGGACATGCTTGAGGTTTTCAGATGCGTGTGTGTGTGTACGTGTACACGTGTGTGTGTCTGTACGTGTACACGTGTGCATACACGTACATGTGTGTGTGCCTTTACGTACTCCTTGAAGGGCCACAGCAGTCCCAGAGCTTGACTTTGACTTTTTGGTAGTTTGGCTTGGTTTGATTTTGGTGGGACGACAGGTCACTGTGAACCTTTACTGTAAATCTCTCTCTCACACGCACGCGCGCGCGCGCGCGCGCACACACACACACACACACACACACACACACGCACGCACGCACGCACACTCACCACGTTGCATTGTGTAGATGTCCTGGAACGCGGTTTCTTTAGTGGATGGCTGTTGACTCGCTGCTCCCCGCCCCCCTGCCCCCGCCCGCCGGTGACTGTGGTCAGTCCATTTTGAAATCCACGTTCTGACCTCAAGGGCATGTTCCCCACCCACGCACCCATGTGTTCTCTTTGGACTTTGTCGCGGTCTGTGCGGAAATAGATGTTTGTTTCCATTTGTGTGGGGCCAGAGTGTATGTTTACTTTCGTTTCTAGCTTCCGGGCTCTGCGTATCAGCTTTCCAAAGCCCTTCCCCGTGCCAGAAGGGATGAGTTCCTGCGTCGTTCTCTGAGCGCTTGCCTGGTTTCGTTTCGCTGGTCCCCGCCTTCCCTCCCTCCCTCCCTCCCTCCCTCTCACCCTCCGGGGAGCTGGGGATCTCGCTTGTGGCACTGTGGGCGTCTCCGTGGAATTCCCCGCGCCCCCCCCCCCCCCCATGGCCTGGAATCGCGTCCCCTTCCAGGCAGCCTCCCGGCGGCATCTTGCCAGCTACCCCCGCCCCCGTGTGCTGCCGGGGATCGGGACGCGCCGTGTCGTGTCGTGTCGTGTCGTGTCGGGCCGGGAGCTAGCTCCGAGGCGGACCCCTCGGGGCCGCGCGGGACGCCCGCCCCGCTCCGGGAGGAGCTCGGGCGTTTGGGCGGCCCGGCGCTCCGGCGTCCTCGGTGGCCGGCCGGCGACCGGGATCCGGCCCGGGGACGTTCGAGCCGGTTGTCGGGCGCCACCTGGCGGCCGCTTTTATATTGTCCCTTCCCTCCGGAGCTCCGGCGACCTTGTCGAGGGCTGTGACTCAGCCGCCGGGCCCGAAGCAGAGTTCCGGGAGGCGGGCGACGCTGGTGCTGGCAGCCCCGGTGGCGCCGAGGCGTAGGCGCCTCCTGCTGTCGCCTGAGATTGGGCCTGCAGATCTATGGGGCTGTGACTGCCGCCGCGCTCCCGAGCCGGGGCTGAGGGGCCGCCTGGCCGGGTCGACCAGCATGCGCCCGTGCCCCTCCGGCCGCGGGAACCCATGTCGGGTCGTGCCGCCGCGGTGGGAGAGGAGAGGGTCTGCCGCGCCCGGAGCGCCTGGGACTTGGTGGCCCGGCCTTCTCCTGGGCCGCCCTTGGGAGCGTTCGTTCCCCGACCCCCCCCACCTCCCTTTCCCGGTGCCCCCCGCGTCCCGCTCCGGAGGTGGGGACCGGCTCGGGCCGAGCGTTGAGGCCGGTGGAGGCCGCCACGGGCTCGGTGGTGGACGCGCGTGCGTCCCGGTCGTCAGATGCTTTCGGGCCGATGGTTTTCCGAGCCGGACTCCAGAGGTGAGGACCGGCCTGGGCCGCCAGCGGTGACCCGGAGAGGCTGGCCCGGGCCTGGGTGCGTTGCCCCGTGGGCTCCGGGCGTCTCCCTGGAGAAATGGGTTCAAGTCCCGATGGGTCCGGAGACGTGGACGGACCGGCCCCTGCTCGCGCAGGTGGCCGGCGAGGGTGCACCCGGCCTGTCAGCGTGCCCGCGTGGGTCCCGGTCGTCGGACGCGACTTTGTCTCCCCCCTCCGCTCTCCACCCCGAGTCCGGGCCGGGAGGTGGGGACTGGCGCGAGCCATACTGGGTGGCCCGGGGAGGGGCTCCCGGGCCCGGGCGTGGTCCCTCATGGGGCCCGCTCATCGGAGGCGGCTCGGAGGGGTGCTGTGTTTCTTTCTTGGAACCAAGTCCTGGCCCGGAGACTCGGATGGACCGGTGCCTGCCCGCGTGGGGGGACCGGGGAGGGCGTCCCCAGCCCGCTCCCTCTCCCCCGTGTCCCCGGCCCACTCTGCCACCCCTCCATCCCCGGGTCGACCAGGTGGCCCCGGGCGCTCCGGGGCAAGTGTGGATGGGGAAGTGTTGGGGGCAGGTGGCCGGACCGAGGTTCCGGGGGCCCCCGTGAACCTCGTGGGTGGGCCCCGCTGTCGGGCGCGATGATTTCTTCCGCCGGAAATGGGGCCTTTTTGCCACCAGATAGGTGCTGACACGGTGTTCTTCTGCGTCTGTCGCCGATAGACGCTGGGGCTCCGGACGCGGGCAGGACTCCGGGCGGGGGGCGGCTGTCTGACGCCCGGCTCGGTCCTTGCCGCTTGAGCTGCCCGCTTGGGCCTGCGCGCCGGCTCTTGCGTGCGCGTCCGGCTGCCCCGACCCGCGGTGCCGCCTCCGGCCTCTGGCTGAGCCCGAGGGCGGCGGGGCCAGGTGGCGTCGGGTGCTCGACCCTGTGCGCTGCCCCCGCTGCAGGCACCCGGTGGTGAGTGGCCGGCACGACCCCACCCCACAGGCTCTGTGCCCCGTGTCAGGCGTTCTCGTTCTGGGGTGGCTGGCTGCTCTTTGCCCGAGACGAAGGGGCGCCGGCGAGGCGGAAGCGGGCCTCCGTGTGATGGGTCTTCGCCGTGCCTCCCCTGCGGGCCTCCCCCGCCGTGGCTTTAGGCTGGGTGGGTCAACCGATTGATGTGGTGGTGCCACGCTCCGCTGGGCTGGGCCTAAGCCGTGCCAGACGAGGGACGGACGTTCCTGGGGGACGGGACCGCTCTTCTCGTTCTGTCCGCGGGCTCCTCGCCTCTCTTCCGCCCCGCCTGCCGGGGTGTGCGGAAGGCAGGGTTGCGGCCTCCGGCCCCGAACCCGCGGTCTCCCGCCCCCGCCTCCCAGCGTGGGCGGGGACCGGGGTCCTCGGACGCAGCAGACGCTCTCGCTGTGCCTCTTTGGCGTACGCCTCGCGAGCGGCCCTCCCCGCGGCGGGGAGGGCCGCCCCGCCGCCACGCTGCGCGCCCCCCGTCGGTGTGCGAGCGTGCCGCGCCTGGCCCTCCGTGGTGCTCCTGGAGCGCTCCAGGTCGTCCCTC
>NC_080200.1:32991621-33011621 GCF_030028045.1 Hippopotamus amphibius kiboko | reverse complement strand
AAGCTGATTGAATGAGGAACATGGAAGCACTGTATATAGGCTTTGCATTTTTCTCTTCGTTTCCTGTACTTTGCCTTCGTTTCCTTTGCGTGTGCTCTATTTTATTGTACATGTTATATTGCTTGTTATTTTTTTATTCATTTAAGGTAGGACCGCTTTTATGCGTTTCTACACCTCCCCGCCCCCCCCCCCCCCCCCCCGCCCCGCGTCTCCCTCCTCTGGTGCCCGCCCCAAATGAGGTCGCATCATCTTTCATAGTGTACATCCTGGGCCAGCATAAGCTTTCCAAGAATAAAATGCCCCCCCGCCTTTCCTTCCCAAGGACACCACGAACACCTCCTGTCCTGTGCAGTGCTTTTTCACCCACCGCCAGCAGAGGGCCCTCTCTGACAGACCCAGGAACTCCCCTGCTCCGAGTCATCCAGGAGAGGCTGTTCCGTTCTGTGTGAAACGGGTGGGGTGGGCTGATGAGACATCATTGCTTAGAAGGCCATCGGGTTCACCGGTTCGGTGGCAAGAGAGAACATCCTCATCCTCCTTGAGGTTGACTCGGAAGGTCTTCGGGCCCGCAGGACACCGCCCCCAAATGGGCCTCCGTGGCATAGGGAGATTTTGCCATGCGAGGTGACAACAGGAGGGGAACACGGACCCTCCTTTCCTTCTCCCGTCTGAAAGCAGGAAGAAAATCTCTCACGGGAACAGGGTGGTGGAGGGGGCGGCCGGGAGGTGTAGAGATGAGGACTGACTGCTTTCCTGTCTTAAGAAATCACGAATCATCCAAGTGGGACCGCTCATAACACACAGAGGACAGAAGTGTGGACGAGATGAGGAGAATGTGTAAGGGAACGTCTTCCACAAGAACTCTTTTCCATAGGCCGACTTCAAGACTTTCCAACATCTCTAGGTTTAGGGGTGGACTGAGTGCCATGAAAGAATGGACATTCAGCAGCCTGTCTACATCATCTCCAAAGAAGGGAAAATGCTGAAACGTCCCTAGCTCCACAAGCCTAAGGGTCTCCCTGCTCCGGAGAGTTGGAGCATATGCGTGCTTCCATGCCTACACAGATCTTGCGCTTTAGGGAAACCACAAACTAGGCAGGAGCCTGGACTTCTACAAGGCAGTCCATGTTCACACGGGTCACTGTGGTTGGCTTCCTTACTTTCATTGGATTGGATTGGGGTGGGGTGGGGTGGGGTGGGGTGGGGGGCGGGGGGGGGCGGTGACAAATGTCCAAGGATGAGGCATCCTAAAGAAGGAACGTGTGTGGTCCAAGCTACCCGAGGTCGCCATCCTCATTGTAGGAAGAGGACCTCTTTGGGGAGTGTGGGGAGGGGGGAGGCAAGGTAGAAGGTATGCAGATAAGGTTTGGGGGAGGGAAAAAAAGACATTTCGGTCCTAAAGCTAGTCATTTCGAAATGGGAAACAAAGGACACAAGGGAAAAGCTAAAACTGGGCACAGGCGATTGGAAAAGGTTTCTGAGGAGAAGAATCTTCGGAAAGGAATGGGAACCGTGGTCAGGACTGCTTAAGATGAGGATGGATTCAAGGACACACATGAGTGTTCGTATCAACAGGAAACCAGTGCAAAACTAGAATTCAGTTTTCTGTCTCTCGGTGAAAAAGGCCAACTTTGGGCTCGGGCTTGGGTGTTTCTTCTATTGCTCTGCTCTCTCCGTCATGAGAGAGAAAGCTTTCCTTCCTTTTTCCGGAAGGAAGGAAGGAAGGAAGGAAGGAAGGAAGGAAGGCAGGCAGGCAGGCAGGCAGGCTTATGTCTTCTAAAAATCATCACTTCTTTTCTAGGTTACCTTTATCAGGTCTTGGGGGACTCACGTGGACTTAGTCCTCTTGATATTCAAAGAGCCAGGGTTGGCTCACAAGGAAAGAGGCTTCTCTCTTTGCCTAGCAAGTCTTTCCCTGGGATGTGGGTGACGTGGCTAAGGAGGCACTGTTCCCCAGTGACCTATCTAACTGTTTTACACTCGTTGGGGTATTTTGGACACATTTGCCCCCAAACCGAATGACACATGAAGTCTTTTGCACTTAGAATGCATGTTGAGAGAGGATCCAAGAGGAGAGGGCCTAGCTCAAGAATGTGTTCTCTCTCCTTCGAAAGCAGAGCCATGAAACGGAGTAGGCTTCCTGGAGAGGTTTCCTGACATGGGAAGCGTTGTCGAAGAGGAAGGAACGTGAAGCCTTCTTTGGCTTGTGTCTATACACGGGTGTGTTCCAGCTGCTCTGGAAATGATGGGATCCTTCTTCTCTGCCCTGGCATACAGGGTTTTCGGTCGTCCAAATGGAGGCTCACACGACAGGGACTGAGCCCAGTATCAAGGAGATATTCCACCCGAGTTTCATGCCGAGGCGGCAACAACAGCCTCTTGAAAGATGATGGGGGGTGGGGGGGGGCCACACGTGGATCAATTCCATTCTGTCCATTCAACAGAGGGTCGGGGCTACAGCAGACCCCAGAGAGGGACAGCAGACCCCAGAGAGGGGCAGCAGCCCGGCCGGCCACTGGGTCTCCATGTCTCAGGCTTCCTGGGGAACCTCACCCCCCCCCCCAGGTCCCCGCCGCCCCCCGCATTCCGCCACCCACCTTGGTGCATTTCGAATGGCTCCAATTGTAAATAGATGCTGGTGGGAAGATTTCTACAGGTTACCTGCAATGGCTGACCTGTCATGCTTGTCACCCTGGGGGAAAACAATTCTCTTTGTCCCCAGAGGCGTCAGACCTCCTCTCTCAGGAACCCCTGAGCCCCGGCCACTGGACTTCACTCCACTGGCACGTAGTAAGGGTCATCCAAACGTTCCTGTGACGGTGAGTATGGTTTCCATGTGGGTTGAAGCCTTCCCTTGCTGCAAGCCTTCTGTCCTCACCATGGCATAGAGACGGTTAAAAAAAAATTGTGTTTGCCACTTTGGGTATACCTTCCACAGCCTGCAGTGATCAAGGCACCCACTTCGCTGGGCAAGTCCTATGAGCCTTCACAAAAGCTCTTGCAAACTTCTTGGGACCATCACTTTTCCAGTCACGCTCAATCATCAGGCAAGATTGACAGGGCCGATGGGAAAACTGGACTCCGAGAAGAACGAGTGACCTACGTGGGGCTGAATGAACTGAGGACTAGGATGATAGTGTGTGTATGACTACTTGTCTACAATAGGACTGATTGGGGAAGCCGCTGGGGGCGGGGGGGGGGGGGGCAGGGTGCGGATACCTTAGGAGCTTGGGATGAACATATACACATTCCTATACGTAAAGTGGATAATCAACAAGCTCTTACGACTTGGCACAGGAAACTATACTCAATACTTTGTAATAACCTGTAAGAGAAAAAAAATCTGAAACAGAATCTATATCTATCTATCTATCTATCTACCTATCTTTCTATCTAAATCACTGTGCTGTACACCTGAAACTGCACGACATTATAAATGCTTCCATTATTTCAAACAGAAAAGAATCTCCTAACCTGAGTGAGAGAGAGAGAGAGAGAACAGGACGGATTGTGAAATCTTTTCTTTTCCAGCTACAAGGGAAAATGAAAACAAACAAAACCCAATTTATTTTAAAAGTTGGACATCCATTTGGTGACTTGTACCCTTGTCAGCAAAATGGAATCACTTCTCTTTTTCTCCCTACCTGCTCCGTCCAGAATTCAGAAACTCTCCGTGAGGCTCCTTATTTCTTTGGCAAGAGAGTCACTTGCACGCGTTCCTTAGAGGCCCACGTTACGTTTCCATAAAACGGGAATACACACTTGTGGATATGAGATTCTGGTGCTATTCATTTTCCTTAGGGTGTTGCTTTTCACCTGAAAACCGGACTGGATCCTGAAGTCTTTCAAGTTGCCCCCAATATCTGGCTACAACTCTCTCCATGAATGTTTCCCACTTTCGCCCACCCTTTTGACTTGGCATCACTGACAACGAAAACGGCCCTTTGCCTGAAGCCCTACAGACCGAAGCTGCAGGACTTGGTGAAAACTTTAGAGACATGGCCACCACAGCTCCTGTGGAAACCATCCTGGTGCCTGTTTCTGTGAGAGCCACTCTGAAAGTCGAACCAAACACCCGACATCATCACAGCCATTTCAAACTGCTAAAGTTGCTTCCACCCTAACATCTACAAATCTTCTTCACTGACACCGCCCCCCACACGCTCCCCCCCCCCCCCCCCCACTGGTTTATAATCGGCTCCAGTGATGGACCTTTGTCTTCCTTTGGTTTCCATACAAGTGCCTCTTAGGAAATAACCTGATTGCTTGCACCACAGGCCTAGTTTTTGGGAGCCCATCAACATCACTGCCTCCTGAGAGGAGATATGATAACTGTTTCACAGAACCGACCTGTTCTCAGAACTCAGAAACAGTTTCCATGAAATGGAGGCCTCTACTAACCTATTTTCTCCCTTTCCCTCCCTCCCCGCCTCCCTCCCTCCCTCCATCTCCCTCTCCCTCACACACACACACACACACACACACACACACACACACACACACACACACACACACACAGTCACCAGGTCAGCTTTCAATATGTTCAGAGTAGGCCGCCCCAAAATGTGTCTCCTTGAATTCAAGTCGCTTAAGAACTGGACAGCACAAGACCGGACATTCTGGCCCTCCTTTCTGTCCTCCCACAGCAGAGCACGATCTCAAGTTAAGACGTTTGCTTCCACGCATGTCCGTGATTCTCAAATGGTTTAGTGGGGTTTCCTGGGTTAGGAAAAAGAGGGGACTCCTATTTGCCTGAGACAAGGAGAAGTTCTCACACAACCTTCACCCATCCCTCCCTCCCTCCCTCCCTCCCTCCCTCCCTCCCTCCCTCCCTCCCTGCAGTTTGGAGGGGGCAGCCTAAGGGTGGGGAAATTGGGGAAGGAAAAAAAAAAGCCGTTCGATAAAGGGGAGCTCGAGGCAAAGTCAAAGGCTCCCGATCTGACCGGAGAGCATTCTGCATTTGAATGAAGCGATTGAACAAGGCCCTGCGGAATGAAGCGTCCGGACTTCCCCTCCCCCTCTCCCGGCAACTATCAGCCCTGGCGACTTGGGAAGGAGCGAGCGGTGGAGAAGCGGGCGGGGGCGGGGGCGGGGGCGGGGGCGGGACCAACAGACAATAGCCGCTGCCTGCCTGCCTGCCTGCCGGGCTGAGGCCTGAGGGCTGCGGGCCACGCTGGTTTCTGCAACTCAATCCCTTCCAGGAAGCACCTGTGATGACTGCTTGGCAGGGAATGGTCAAAGCTGAACTCTCTTGGCCTATTTCTGAAAAAGGCCTGAGTCTCAGCTACGACAGATTTTCTGGATTTCTTGGCCCATGCGCAGACCCGCACCCTCCCATCCTGTCAGATCCTTTGTACCCACACCTCCCCTGGGAGAGTTCGTTGGCCTCGTCTGGAACATGAACAAGCAAAACCAAACATAGTGTGACATGATGTATTGGTCTTTATTGAAAAGAAACGTGCTCCTCTCGCACACCTGAGGGCAGGAAGCAAAGGCACGTTCTCAGCAGGACGGGGGACAGGGAACCCGAACCCAGGCCGGTCAGCAGTGGCCCCCTGCCCCCCACCGCCCCGCCCTCCCCATCCCCGTCTCTCCCAGGCCCACGTGGGGCCTCCCTTCCCTGCCTCTCTCTGTGCCCCTCGTCTCCAGCTCCCCCAGCCCAGCTTCCGCACCCCCCCCCCCCCCCCGGCCCCGGGAAGGGGAGGCATGTCTGTCCCAGCTCCAGTTCTGATATTTCACTTGTGAAACTTCCCTAGGCCCAGGTGCCAGCTTGCCGTCCTGCTGCTTCATGTCCGTCTCTATCAGCCATGCCCAAAGGGCACGGGAAATTATGGACAGCAAATAGCACACCTAGACGGTGTGTGCGTGGGGGGGGGGGGTGTCCCTTCTCCAGGAAGCAGTGAGGGAACAAAAGGAGGCCTGGGGGAAGGAGTCCTGGGTGCCTATCATCGCGCCCCCGCCCCCCCACCGCCCCGCAGAGCACCATTCATTTCCATCTCCGCATCTGAAGGACACATAGTCCTGGTTGAAGCAACTTGATGAGGATTCCCCTCCTAACGACGTGACAGAACCTATGAAGAACTGCACTCCTTGAATCCATAAATGCTAACGGGATCCAAGGAGTTTTCCATCAATGGCAGAAAAAGAAATGGTCCTGAACATAATAACTGCCAAGTATTCCTCTAGACGGAGGCATCATTCACTTTTTCTTAACTTTTTTTCTTTTCATGTTTTACAATAAACTGTATATATTTAGAGTGTACAATTTGGTACCCCAATCTTCCAATTCATTCCCCCCCAACCCTCCCCGCTTTCCCCACTTGGTGTCCATATGTTTGTGCTCTACATCTGTGTCTCTCTTTCTGCCTTGCACACCAGTTGATGTGTACCATTTTTCTGCAGTCCACATATATGTGTGAATATACAATATTTGTTTTTCTCTTTCTGACTCACTCTCATTCACTTGTTAACAACAGTAACGATGACGACGACAAGGACAAGGATAAGGACCGGAAAAACAACAACAGAGAGAGCACTGGGCGAGTTTTCCACTTCTTAAAGGAAGGAGGCCGTGTTCCCAGGCAGGTTGGCTCAGCTGCACAGTTCCCTCCGGTGACTATTCCTGGGGGCACCGTCGAGGTGATGCACGAAACACACAGGAGGAGGCCTTCTTGAATGTCCTGCCCAGGAAATGGGGACATGATTCCAGCAGTGGCGATGGCTGCCCTTCTCTTTAGGGTGACACACGGGCCTGATGGCACCGGGCAAACCCTCCCCTCCCTCCCTCCCTCCCTCCCTCCCTCCCTCCCTCCCTCCCACCTACCTTCCTTCCTTCCTTCCTTCCTTCCTTCCTTCCTTCCTTCCTTCCTTCCTTCTTGAGGCTCTTGGCCTCCCCACTGAAAGGAAGAGCCCAGGGCCCAGCAGCAAAGACCTTCTGCTGATCCTTGCCAGGGGGCTCTCATTTTACACACTTGAATAGGATCAGTAGACACCGTCATCTCATGAGAAGCAGAAAATATCATCTAAAAGCCTACTTTCCTGGTGTCTCAGCGTCCAGGGCTCCTCCTTCTCAGGGATCTTGTGCTCTGTAGGGATAATTCACATGCTGGGGGAGTAGGTTCCCAATAGCATCTTATGAAATGGATTACAGGATGTCTTCCTTTGAAAAAGATAAAGATTATTTGGGAAAGTTATTCATATGAAGCACATGGATGATATCCTCTCTGATCTATATATTAGAGTTGACCGTTGAACAACCAACATGGGGGATTAGGGGGGCCGACCCCACACACACCATTGAGAACCCATGCATAACTTCACAGTCCAAGCTCTGTATCGGGGCTTCCACCTCTGGGTACTCAGCAACCAGAGATCCTGCAGTGCCATAGTGCACAGCTATGGAAAACATCCCCTTATGAGTCACACACACACACACACACACACACACACACACACACACACACGCGCGCGCACGTGCTCGAGCGCAGACATCTCAACTTTGTTACCCAAACGTTAGTGGTGTTCGAATAATCTTAGAAGTGATGACTGCTGTCTGATGAAATCAATGGATCCATCAATCAATCTATGACACTACACTTTGTATTTCCTAGTCTCAAAATTATTTGGAATTTGGCTCCTTAGAAGTTTAGCTTGGTCCTTCAAGGACAGTGTCAGTTGGAGAGAAAATAACATTTCTTCAAATCATGGAAGTGAAATAGTCCTGGACGCTTATGTGAAACATTAACATAATTTTTCTTCTTTATTTTATAAGATAACTGGAATTAGGAAGAAAATCTCCTCGTGAAAAACCAGGTGCTACCTTTCCTTGACTGATGATCGAAGAGGAGAAAGCATTTTCTGGGCCCATGCAACTTGAGAGAAGTTCTAACTTTTCTGGAAAAGAAAGATTCCCACCCTCCCCTTGCTCGGCCATGCTAGAAACCTTCCCCTGCCCCAAACTCTGACGTGTCCCCTTGTTTGGCCTCACTGTGTGTCGTCCGTGGGCACGGGAACACACTTGCGTTCCGTAACAGGAGAGCCTATGGAGAAAAGATCTCTGCCCACTTTCATGGGATCTGCATTGCTGGCTAGGTAAACCTAAGACATCAAAAGAAGTGCCTTGGAACACATGCTCCTTCCACACTGGTCACCTCATAGGATTCCTAAATGACTCTGGTTCAGCACTCACTCGACTTGGCTGTGTTTCTGTGCTTCCTGACCTAAAGGATCTATCTGGATATGCCACCCGATAGAAGCTGAAATAAATTCACTTTGGACGTGTGTGAATGCCGTTCATACAGAGAGTGGGGACTGCAGGGAGCTCTTGTGGATAAAGAAAAATGGGGGAACACATGTAGGCGACAGCACATAAAGTATAGAAAGATACACGAAGGTTTCCTTCGTTCGCGGGTTGGGAAGGGGGAACGACAGAACATTCCCTGCTTCTACTCTACGCACGCACGCAGGCAGGCAGGCAGGCAGGCAGGCAGGCAGGCAGGCAGGCACCGGAGTGGGGTGGGGTGGGGGGAGCTGGCTCCTTACCCCACCCACCAGGGACGCGTGCGCGTTTAAAGAGACCAGGAGGAACGTGGTGGCGGTGGCGATGAGGAAGGAGGACCACGTTCAAGGTGTGGATTTGCGGTGAGGGCTACGTGAGGTGACTAAGAACTCGGTGCAGTGAGCGGCCCATACAAGGACAGAAGCGATGGTCCCCTAATGCTTGCAGGGCCTGGCCAGGAGCATGAACGGGCGCCCGTGTCCCCAGGTTGGCATCATGACACTAGTTCATCCCTGTGAAACAGGATGTGTTTTCTGTGTTCTCCTGTCTTGACAAACACACGTCTTTACCTGTGTCTCCGTACAACGACGGTCTCTGCGTGACAGTCGGCAGAACATCCCCAGGGACAATTATCACAGAGACCTGAGGTTCTGCTTGGCTGGCAATGCTTGTGTGAATACTGCAGTGAGATACAGACAGACAGACAGACAGACAGACAGACAGACAGACACACACACACACACACACACACACACACACACACACACACACACCCCTACGTATAATTATGTGTATTTAATACGATATCTGTATTGATTTTCTGTCTCAGATGACGAATGATGCTGTCAGCCTCATGATTTTCACACAGGGTTTCTGTGTGTGTCCTACTGTCGGGACAACATAGCCGGTCTGTGTCATGGAAGCAGAGACACCGTGGGAGTCACAGGAATGAAGACCTCGTTCTAGGAACTGGACCTTCCAGAGGCCTGGGAGCAGCTGGGCAGGGCAGGGCTGGGCTGGGCTGCGGAGGAGGGGAGGGGAGGGAAGGCTGTGGCTCTCAGTCCTCTGAGTGCCCGGTGGCAGTGGCGGAGGTGGCAGTGCCGATGGAGCTGTCAGCGCCCACAGGGAAAGGTAGCCACCGATGTGCGGGGCCACAGGGGAGACATGGAGAGACTCGGGGGAAGGCACAGCTGTCCCTCGGTGGATCTGCGGCCAGGCAGCCAGGAGTGGCCTGGGCCACTGTCGTCCAGGGGGCACCAGCTGGGAACACTAGCCAGACGCAGGGCGGCGGGGGTGGGTGGGTGTGTGTGTGTGTGTGTGTGTATGTGTGGATGGACAGCCTTCCACCCTGCACCTCTGTGCCCACCTGTCACCGTGTGGGATGGCGACAGCCTGCAGAGAGCCTTGGCTGTGGCTTCACTTCCAATGCCTACATCCCATCCAGCGTTCTCTTCGCACCAGCCCTACCCTGGGGTCGCACGGGGAGGGGGAGACTCAGAAAGGCGGTTCCCAGGCTGCCCCCGCATGGAAGTCACATGAGCCTCCGGACATGGCCGTGCCACGTCAAACACGCGTCTGGAGGTAGGTCAGACTTTACATTGTGTTACGGTTTGTTTTCTTGGGAGAAGTTGTGTCTCTTAGGCCAGGAGCAACTGGAATTGTCGGTCAAAGTCCTCAGGCAGCCCTTTGACTTGGAGGCCGAGCACAAGTTTGACACGGTATGTTTCCGGTGACATGGAATTGCAGATGGCCCACGAAGCATGCTCTCGGCAATACTGCCAAGCCTGTGGTCTCACAGGGGACGGTCTCCTCGACCGAGATGTCACCATCTCGGGAGTCCGCACCTGGAGCGACACGGTGACCTCAGGACGGGCGCCCTGTCTGTGCGCCCCATCCGGATGCGCGTGGACGGGAATGGAGCAGCTCTGGGAACGGTGGACGATGCCAGCTCTTGTTCTTCTGCTCTGCTGCCTGCCGTGCACGGCTGTGGAGAGGGACGCGCCGCTGTGGAGAGGGATGAGCCGAGTCCAGTGTCTCTGAACCCACCCCAGGCAAAGAGGAGCAGGACAGTGGGTGTGGGCCCTCCCTCGTGTGTGGCCAGGATCCTGTGCGGGGGGAGAGTCCCTGGCCCTCCCGCTGAGAGGAAGGTGCGAGAGGTGGATCGGCGGCGGCGTCTTTCCTCGGGGCCCCAGAGCTTCTGCGGCTCCGATCTCCCCTCTTCACAGTTCTAGTTGGCGCCCGCCCCAGCACAAACCTACCTGAGAGCTTCCCTGGTATCCGGAAGCGATGGCTTTGTGTTTTGAGGACGCAAGGGGAGAAAGAGCTGAGCAAAGCTTTTCCCTGGAACCTGAGTGTCTATGGGTGTGTCTGGCCCATCACCAGCGAGCGTGCTGAGTGCCACTTCCTGAGGGCAGGTGCTCTTTAAGGAAAGTATGGCTTCGTATCTTTGTGACACGCAGGCCCTTCTAGAATGTGGAGCGAGTTTCTCAAGAATCCCAGCAGAATCCCAGGTGCTGTGGAGGCTAGGGCCTCAAAGGTCCGGCTCCATCCCCTCTCTCCATCCTGGCCTGGCCTGGCCTGGCTGGGCCCCTAAGGACCCTGCTGGCCTCTAGAGTGGCCCCTGCTTCTCGGTTGGTTTCCACGCTGCTGCTCACAGAGCCATCTTCTCCAAAGGCAGCCGACCGCCGTATTCCTTCCGTGGAGGCCTGGCACGGCTCTCCTCGGCTTGGATGATAGCATGAGAGGACTGACAAGCTGGGTCCTTCCTCCAGGGCTGACCTTTTACAAACTCCGCCTTGAAGAGGGGTAAAGTCAGCATGTCATTCTCACGTGTAAGATGGGACCCGAGGGGCCCGTTCCTAGCTCTACCACTTGGGAGAGTGGGGGACTCTTCCGTCAAGGAAACGGAGAGCTCATACTTGATGGTGCGGTTGTCAGAAGCCTTTTTCTAAGCCTCCCCTGGCCCCACCGTGTCAGAAAGACGTGTCCCTCCACCTGCCGGGGACTTGATGAAGGAGAGTCACTCTGGTAGAAGTACCCGAAGCTCGATGACTTCACTGCCGTCTCCCTTTCTCTGGCACGGGCCCGCCCCTGGAGGAGCCCTGTCTTCACCTGGCCGTGACGGCACCGCTCAGGGGAGCTGGAGACAGGACCCCAATGAGGGCAGGTGGATGGGAGCCTGTTCAAAATGACCTACACACCCAATCTGCCGTAGACATGGTCCACAGATCGTGGACGTGCCTGTGCCCCCGAAGACATCCGTGTGGCCCCGGGCATCCGGCAGCCATCTTCTCCATGTTCTCCTGACCTGTGCTCTCGCTCTTTTCTCCGGAGCACTCACCTGATGATTCGTGGGGGCATGAAACCCCAGCTGGCAGGAGCCAAATGATCTTCCCAACACAAGGGAAAAGAAGAGGTGGGGTCCCGCATCCATCCAATGTTTCTGTGCCTAAGAATGAGTTTCTAAGAAATCTCATCCTCCTTTAGCTCCCTTAACACCCCCCCCACCCCGGCGCCCGCCAGCCCGGGCCATAGTATAGTTACTTTCCCAGATTTCCTCCCTCTCCTCAGCAGAACCGAAGAGATTGTAGGTGTTGCCACTTCTCTGAGTCTTTCTTTGCTTTCTTAGGAGGGCTGCCCCATGTCACGTAAAACTTGGAAGACATACATGCGTGAGCATCTCTCCTTGTGATTCTAACCCAGGGAAGAGCATTTAAAACTCGAAAGGAGGCAAACTAGGGTTCAGGCACCCAGAGTTGAGCTGGGTGGCCACTGGGAAGAGAGTTCCAGACCCCTTCCTGTTTGGGGGAGGGGGAAATCTCCCCCTCTGCCCCTCTTGAGTCCTCGTGGCTGGACTCATCCTAACATGGACTCAAGGCGGATAGAGGAAGCGGGAGCGGGAACACGTGTTCGTTTGTTGTTGTTGTTGTTGTTTTACCTTCTAGCCGTGAGAAGTGGCTGAGGCGGGCAGCTTTTCGACTGTGTAGACCAAGGGACAGTACATGTGTGAGACAGGGATCAGACCGAGAGACTTAGCTTTCGGGTGCGCCCTGAGGGAAGGAAGAATCTAAACAGAGTTTGGGCTTGGGGGGGGTCCCTGAAAGAAGTCACAGTGTCTGTCTCCCTAGGCTTCTCGGCCCCAATGAATTCCCTACTTTGGGGATCGGAGCGTCCTCCTAACTCCAGGTGCAGATGCAGGGAGTGCGCCTTTCACCCGAGAGAGAGATGGATGTCTCGCTTTCAGGGAGACACAAAGAAGAGCCCGAGGGTCCCTCTTGTGTTGGCCGCCTGCTTGAGGTCACCGTCACGCCAAATGATCACTGTGCCACGGAGGTGCATTTTGGCGTGGCCTATCCTGGGCTCCACAGCCACCTCCCTGAGAACGGGTATGGTCAGAACCGTAGGAAGCTCAAGGGCGCCGCCAGCCGGTTTCAAAAACGTATCTGTCAGCACCTGCTGGCTGCAACCGCGAGGTTTGCAAGTGCCCTCCGCATAATTCTCCCCCTCCCCCGCAACGACGTCATCACTTCCAATCCTGGCGAACAATGTATGGAACCTTTGCTGGGGTTTTCGTTTGTTTCTCTTTTGTGGGGTTTCTCTCTCTCTCTCTCTCTCTCTCTCTCTCTCTCTCTCTCTCTGTCTCTCTGTCTCTGTCTCTGTCTCTGTCTCTGTCTCTGTCTCTGTCTCTCTCTGTCTCTCTCTCTCTGTCACACGCGCTCTGATGTTCGGGGCCTAATGGGAGAAATGAAATCAAGCGAGGGGTTTTGCCCTCAGGTTGCCTTGGTCTCGGGTTGACTTGTGTGCGCTGAGAAAGACGGCCTTTACTGAAGGCCCTGCGCAGACTTTTTGACACCCCCGATCCATGGAATCCTGAAGCTGTGGAACCTAGAAATCTTTCGGTCTCCTTTTGATTTGGAAATCTTCTCCTTGACAGAAAGAAGCCCATTTAAAAGAGAAAAAGAAAAAGTGGAACTGCATGAGCAGATCGGTTTTTAGATCTCAGCCGGGCGGCTGCCCGGTTCTCTGGGGAGAACTGTCTTCATCTTGCAAATCTGTACACACAGCCCACAGTGGCCTGGGATGGAGGCCAGTGGACTGGATTGGGCAGAACCTGAGACCAGAGGAAAGAGAAAAAAAATAAGAAAAATGGTGGTGGTGGTTGGGGGGAGGGGGAAGAGGTCTGCTTTGAAAAATAGGAACTGCTGGCAGGGCTCCCTCACCCCCACCCCCCCACCCCAAAGTAGGACTGTGTATCCAGGCGTAGAAATGATACTGCGCCAAGAAGGCAAGCGCTGTTGAGACTGCTGTTCCTATGATGTTACAAACCGAAAGCGATGCTTTCTGGTCGAGGCTCTCCATGACAATCTGCTAAGCAAATCACACGTTGGCTGTTTTGGACGTTCTCTGCAGTTTTCATTGGGAGTGAGGAAGAGCCGTTTGTACATGTTTTGATACAATGTTTTGAATGCTGTGGGACCATGGTATGTTTCCGCCGTGGATGAACAAGGTTGCCTTTTCCAGCTTCCGCTTGCATGGTCATTTCCTGGTCCTGACGACCCCCCCGCCCCAAGTGAGGGAGGCCTGTGTGTCTTTGTGTCCATTTAGAAGGGTTGGTGCTTGATGCCAGCATGATATCCAAATCTTGATTTTGGACTTACCAAACTACTGTTGGGAGTTTGTTTCTTGTCTTAATCTCCCTTAACTCTTGCAGTCACCTGAGTGTCCACTCTTGATTTCGCGTCTCTCTCTGCCTCTGTCTCTGTCTCTCTCGCTCTTTCCTTTTGTTGATTTCTTCAAGGCAAGCCATCTTTTTCCTCCTCCTCCTCCTCCTCCTCCTCCTCCTCCTCCTCCTCCTCCTCCTCCTCCCCCCCCTCCTCCTCCTCCCCCACCACCCTCCTCTTCCTCTTGCTCCTTTCTCTGCCCCCCTCCCCCCTCCCTCCCTCCTCCCCCCGCCCTTTTAAAATGGAAGTCTAACAGACTGACAAGAGTATATTGGTTTTCAGGTGTATACCCTAGCGAGTGGCTATGTTTACACATGGCCCAGGGATCTCCGTGATAAGTCTCGTTACTGTCTGTCACCATTCGATGTCATGACAGTAGGATGGACTCTATTCCGCCTGCTGTACATGACATCCTGCGAGTGAGTTGTTTATTTCATAACTAGAAGTGGGCACCGCTTCCTCTCCCTCACCTATTGCACTCGTCTCCCTCTTCCCCCCTCCCTCCCTCCTCTGGCCACCCCCCATTTGTTCCTTTTAGGTGTCGAGGAACCTGTTTGCGGTTCCTTCTTTGTGTTCATGTGTGTGTATTGCTGTGTACGTTCTTCACAGACATGATAGTCTCGCGACCTGAGGTATCTTGTGTAGCGCAATACCCTCTGGGTCTCTCCATGTTTCCGCGGATGGCAAGACCTCATTCCCTGGTAGGGTTGAGTCATAAACGCGCGCGCGCCTGTGTGTGACTAGGTAGAGACGTATGCACACAGAGAGCGCTATCGGTATGTCCCTAACTATGGCTACATAGGGATAGGTGTGGATACACATACACGTGTATGTATGTGTCACCCTCACCCCCTCGGTGGGCACGTAGTGGAGTTGCTGGGTCACGTGGTAGTTGTTGGTGCAGTGCTTTCAGGGACTTCTGTGCTGTTTTCCGTAGTGTCATCTGTTGTCGGGGAGCCATTCTGTCAGGCGCCAGGTGATATCTCTGAGTCCTCCAGCATGACATGGTGGTGGTCTCTCTCAGCGTGAAAAATAGGTGTCCCGTCAGGAGCCACTTTCCTCTGCCGTTTGGAACTTGCTGTCGCGATTCCAGATCCTGGGCCTGGCCGTGTATGCTTGTGCAGAGAAATGCCAGCGCTTTCTATCATACCCTCCATTTAAAAAAAAAATGGTTCTGTATTTGATGGGCTGCGTTGGGTCTTTTTTTGCTGTGCGCGGGCTTTCTTTCCGTTGCGGTGAGTGGGGGCTCCCCTTCGTTGTGGTGCGCAGGCTCCTCATTGCCAGTGGCTTCTCTTGGTGCGGAGCACGGGCTCCAGGCACGGGGGCTTCAGGAGTTGCGGCACATGGGCTCAGTCGTTGTGCCTCACGGGCTTCGTTGCTCCGCGGCATGTGGGACCTTCCTGGAGCAGGGATCGAACCCGTGTCCCCTGCAGTGGCGGGCGGATTCTTAAGCAGTGCGCCAGCTAGGCAGCCCCAGTTGTTTCTTGTATTTCAGGGAAAGGTTTCCTTTGGCTTTTGGTTTTGTCCCCGCCCCCACCCCCCAAGAAAGGTACTGTTGGTTGCTTTGTTGACAGTGGAAAACTGTGTTGCGGTTGCTGTTGGAGTGGTGGGGGTCGTCGTCCTTGTTGCTTTGTTTCCTTTGTGGGCGTTGTTTTCTGTTGGTTTTTTCTGGCTTTGTTTCCTTGTGGATGAAAATGCCTGGTCTTGGTCTGCTCTGTTCAGGCCTCCTGCCCACTTTCCCCATCGGGTTGCTTGTTCTGGGGGGGCTGCGTTGCATGAGGCCTTGCCCTGTTTTGGACAGGAACCTCTTATGGGACATGCTTGAGGTTTTCAGATGCGTGTGTGTGTGTACGTGTACACGTGTGTGTGTCTGTACGTGTACACGTGTGCATACACGTACATGTGTGTGTGCCTTTACGTACTCCTTGAAGGGCCACAGCAGTCCCAGAGCTTGACTTTGACTTTTTGGTAGTTTGGCTTGGTTTGATTTTGGTGGGACGACAGGTCACTGTGAACCTTTACTGTAAATCTCTCTCTCACACGCACGCGCGCGCGCGCGCGCGCACACACACACACACACACACACACACACGCACGCACGCACGCACACTCACCACGTTGCATTGTGTAGATGTCCTGGAACGCGGTTTCTTTAGTGGATGGCTGTTGACTCGCTGCTCCCCGCCCCCCTGCCCCCGCCCGCCGGTGACTGTGGTCAGTCCATTTTGAAATCCACGTTCTGACCTCAAGGGCATGTTCCCCACCCACGCACCCATGTGTTCTCTTTGGACTTTGTCGCGGTCTGTGCGGAAATAGATGTTTGTTTCCATTTGTGTGGGGCCAGAGTGTATGTTTACTTTCGTTTCTAGCTTCCGGGCTCTGCGTATCAGCTTTCCAAAGCCCTTCCCCGTGCCAGAAGGGATGAGTTCCTGCGTCGTTCTCTGAGCGCTTGCCTGGTTTCGTTTCGCTGGTCCCCGCCTTCCCTCCCTCCCTCCCTCCCTCCCTCTCACCCTCCGGGGAGCTGGGGATCTCGCTTGTGGCACTGTGGGCGTCTCCGTGGAATTCCCCGCGCCCCCCCCCCCCCCCATGGCCTGGAATCGCGTCCCCTTCCAGGCAGCCTCCCGGCGGCATCTTGCCAGCTACCCCCGCCCCCGTGTGCTGCCGGGGATCGGGACGCGCCGTGTCGTGTCGTGTCGTGTCGTGTCGGGCCGGGAGCTAGCTCCGAGGCGGACCCCTCGGGGCCGCGCGGGACGCCCGCCCCGCTCCGGGAGGAGCTCGGGCGTTTGGGCGGCCCGGCGCTCCGGCGTCCTCGGTGGCCGGCCGGCGACCGGGATCCGGCCCGGGGACGTTCGAGCCGGTTGTCGGGCGCCACCTGGCGGCCGCTTTTATATTGTCCCTTCCCTCCGGAGCTCCGGCGACCTTGTCGAGGGCTGTGACTCAGCCGCCGGGCCCGAAGCAGAGTTCCGGGAGGCGGGCGACGCTGGTGCTGGCAGCCCCGGTGGCGCCGAGGCGTAGGCGCCTCCTGCTGTCGCCTGAGATTGGGCCTGCAGATCTATGGGGCTGTGACTGCCGCCGCGCTCCCGAGCCGGGGCTGAGGGGCCGCCTGGCCGGGTCGACCAGCATGCGCCCGTGCCCCTCCGGCCGCGGGAACCCATGTCGGGTCGTGCCGCCGCGGTGGGAGAGGAGAGGGTCTGCCGCGCCCGGAGCGCCTGGGACTTGGTGGCCCGGCCTTCTCCTGGGCCGCCCTTGGGAGCGTTCGTTCCCCGACCCCCCCCACCTCCCTTTCCCGGTGCCCCCCGCGTCCCGCTCCGGAGGTGGGGACCGGCTCGGGCCGAGCGTTGAGGCCGGTGGAGGCCGCCACGGGCTCGGTGGTGGACGCGCGTGCGTCCCGGTCGTCAGATGCTTTCGGGCCGATGGTTTTCCGAGCCGGACTCCAGAGGTGAGGACCGGCCTGGGCCGCCAGCGGTGACCCGGAGAGGCTGGCCCGGGCCTGGGTGCGTTGCCCCGTGGGCTCCGGGCGTCTCCCTGGAGAAATGGGTTCAAGTCCCGATGGGTCCGGAGACGTGGACGGACCGGCCCCTGCTCGCGCAGGTGGCCGGCGAGGGTGCACCCGGCCTGTCAGCGTGCCCGCGTGGGTCCCGGTCGTCGGACGCGACTTTGTCTCCCCCCTCCGCTCTCCACCCCGAGTCCGGGCCGGGAGGTGGGGACTGGCGCGAGCCATACTGGGTGGCCCGGGGAGGGGCTCCCGGGCCCGGGCGTGGTCCCTCATGGGGCCCGCTCATCGGAGGCGGCTCGGAGGGGTGCTGTGTTTCTTTCTTGGAACCAAGTCCTGGCCCGGAGACTCGGATGGACCGGTGCCTGCCCGCGTGGGGGGACCGGGGAGGGCGTCCCCAGCCCGCTCCCTCTCCCCCGTGTCCCCGGCCCACTCTGCCACCCCTCCATCCCCGGGTCGACCAGGTGGCCCCGGGCGCTCCGGGGCAAGTGTGGATGGGGAAGTGTTGGGGGCAGGTGGCCGGACCGAGGTTCCGGGGGCCCCCGTGAACCTCGTGGGTGGGCCCCGCTGTCGGGCGCGATGATTTCTTCCGCCGGAAATGGGGCCTTTTTGCCACCAGATAGGTGCTGATACGGTGTTCTTCTGCGTCTGTCGCCGATAGACGCTGGGGCTCCGGACGCGGGCAGGACTCCGGGCTGGGGGCGGCTGTCTGACGCCCGGCTCGGTCCTTGCCGCTTGAGCTGCCCGCTTGGGCCTGCGCGCCGGCTCTTGCGTGCGCGTCCGGCTGCCCCGACCCGCGGTGCCGCCTCCGGCCTCTGGCTGAGCCCGAGGGCGGCGGGGCCAGGTGGCGTCGGGTGCTCGACCCTGTGCGCTGCCCCCGCTGCAGGCACCCGGTGGTGAGTGGCCGGCACGACCCCACCCCACAGGCTCTGTGCCCCGTGTCAGGCGTTCTCGTTCTGGGGTGGCTGGCTGCTCTTTGCCCGAGACGAAGGGGCGCCGGCGAGGCGGAAGCGGGCCTCCGTGTGATGGGTCTTCGCCGTGCCTCCCCTGCGGGCCTCCCCCGCCGTGGCTTTAGGCTGGGTGGGTCAACCGATTGATGTGGTGGTGCCACGCTCCGCTGGGCTGGGCCTAAGCCGTGCCAGACGAGGGACGGACGTTCCTGGGGGACGGGACCGCTCTTCTCGTTCTGTCCGCGGGCTCCTCGCCTCTCTTCCGCCCCGCCTGCCGGGGTGTGCGGAAGGCAGGGGTGCGGCCTCCGGCCCCGAACCCGCGGTCTCCCGCCCCCGCCTCCCAGCGTGGGCGGGGACCGGGGTCCTCGGACGCAGCAGACGCTCTCGCTGTGCCTCTTTGGCGTACGCCTCGCGAGCGGCCCTCCCCGCGGCGGGGAGGGCCGCCCCGCCGCCACGCTGCGCGCCCCCCGTCGGTGTGCGAGCGTGCCGCGCCTGGCCCTCCGTGGTGCTCCTGGAGCGCTCCAGGTCGTCCCTCAGGTGCCCGAGGCCGAGCGGTGGTGTTGTTCCCCTTTCCCAGCGTGTCCCTCGGGTCTCCGCCACCGTGGCGGGTGCCGTGAGCGGCTTTCTCTTGGGGGGGTCGAGACGGTAAGGGAGGTGCGCCCGCCTGTTCCCCCCGGCGGTGGGGCCAGGGGCCGCCTCGTTGTGCTGGTCCTCAGCGGCGTGCCGTGGGGGCCTGAGCTTGGCCGAGCGCACGCCCCGTGTGGTCCCCACTACGTGGGGGGCTGCGCGCGGGCGTGGGAGCGATCGTGGGGGCCGGGGCCTGTGAGAGAGGGGGCTGTGTCACGCATCTTGGGCGTGCTCCCCCTCGAGGGCCCGAGGGGCGAGCCCGAGGGCAGCAAGCCTTACCGAGGTCGTGCCCCGGCCCTGGCCGCGAACGCTCCCGTGGGCCGTGTGCTTACCCATATCGCAGACCCCCTCCCCTCCAGGCGACTGGAGGAGGTGTAGGCGGCTCACGGAAGCGCCTCTGCGGGCCCGAAGGAGAGGCGCTGAGTGGGGGATGACGCGCCCTCGGTGAGAAAGCCTTCTCTAGCGATCCGAGAGGGAGCCTTGGGGTACCGAACCCCCCAGCTGCCGCCCCTCCCAAGTGTGCAGTGGCCACCGTGGCGACTGCCAGAGCACGTGGGTAGACCCCCTCGCCTCCGCGGGAGGGGTGCGCCGGTCCCGCGGTGGGGCCGAGCGCCGCTCTTTGCCTACCGTGGCCCGCGCCTCCCCCCTCCGAGTCGGGGGAGGGTCCCGCCGGGCCGAGCCGAGCCGGTGTCCGAGGCGCGGGGTGGCGTGTGTGCGTGCGGGGTCGCCTCCGTTGGCGAGCCCGGAGGGGGGGACCCCCCCGGTCCCGGCTCCCCAGTCCCGCAGCCACGGGGAGCCCTGCCGCGCCTGCCCTTGCCTCGAGCCGCAGCCGGCGGCGGTGTGTGGCCCTAGGTCGGGCCGCCTGGCTCGGGAGCGTTTCCCCAGGACGTGTGAGCCCTTGGGGTCGGCTGAGGTGGTGATGGATGTGTGGA
>NC_080200.1:32956621-32979121 GCF_030028045.1 Hippopotamus amphibius kiboko | reverse complement strand
CTCCACGCCCGTGCTGCCGAGCGGTCTGCAGGCCGCGGGCCGCCGAGCGACCCTCGGGCCGCGGGCGCCCGAGACCATGCCCGCCGGCCGCCGAGCGACCCTCGGGCCGCGGGCGCCCGAGACCCGGGCCGCCGGCCGCCGAGCGACCCTCGGGCCGCGCGCGCCCGAGACCATGCCCGCCGGCCGCCGAGCGACCCTCGCGCCGCGGGCTCCCCGAGACCCGGGCCGCCGAGCGGCGTGCAGGCCGCGGGCTGCCGGCCGCAGAGCGACCCTCGGGCCGCGGGCGCCCGAGACCATACCCGCCGGCCACCGAGCGCCCCTCGGGATGCGGGCGCCCGGGACCCGGGCCGCCGAGCGACCTGCAGGCTCCGTGGCCGCGGGCCGCCGAGCGACCCTCGGGCCGCCGGTCGACTTGCAGGCAGGTCGACCAGCCGGCCGCGGGCCGCCGAGCGCCCCTCGGGCCGCGGGCGCCCGGGACCCGGGCCGCCGAGCGACCTGCAGGCTCCGTGGCCGCGGGCAGCCGAGCGACCCTCGGGCCGCCGGTCGACTTGCAGGCAGGTCGACCAGCCGGCCGCGGGCCGCCGAGCGCCCCTCGGGCCGCGGGCGCCCGGGACCCGGGCCGCCGAGCGGCCTGCAGGCTCTGTGGCCGCGGGCCGCCGAGCGCCCCTCGGGCTGCGGGCGCCCGGGACGCGGGCCGCCGAGCGACCTGCAGGCTCCGTGGCCGCGGGCCGCCGAGCGACCCTCGCGCCGCGGGCTCCCCGAGAGCCGGGCCGCCGAGCGGCCTGCAGGCCGCGGGCTGCCGGCCGCCGAGCGCCCCTCGGGCTGCGGGCGCCCGGGACCCGGGCCGCCGAGCGGCCTGCAGGCTCCGTGGCCGCGGGCCGCCGAGCGACCCTCGGGCCGCGGGCGCCCAAGACCCGGGCCGCCGGCCGCCGAGCGACCCTCGGGCCGCGCGCGCCCGAGACCCGGGCCGCCGGCCGCCGAGCGACCCTCGGGCCGCGCGCGCCCGAGACCATGCCCGCCGGCCGCCGAGCGACCCTCGGGCCGCGCGCGCCCGAGACCATGCCCGCCGGCCGCCGAGCGACCCTCGGGCCGCGCGCGCCCGGGACCCGGGCCGCCGGCCGCCGAGCGACCCTCGGGCCGCGCGCGCCCGGGACCCGGGCCGCCGGCCGCCGAGCGACCCTCGGGCCGCGCGCGCCCGGGACCATGCCCGCCGGCCGCCGAGCGACCCTCGGGCCGCGCGCGCCCGAGACCATGCCCGCCGGCCGCCGAGCGACCCTCGGGCCGCGCGCGCCCGGGACCCGGCCCGCCGGCCGCCGAGCGACCCTCGGGCCGCGGGCGCCCAGAGACCCGGCCCGCCGGCCGCCGAGCGACAGCACGCGCGGACTCGGGCTGCGCAGCCCCGGGCTGCCGGTGGACCCGCGGCCGCCGCTTGACCCGTGTATGCTTGCTGTTCATCTCCTGGAGATTCCTGCACCAAGCTGATTGAATGAGGAACATGGAAGCACTGTATATAGGCTTTGCATTTTTCTCTTCGTTTCCTGTACTTTGCCTTCGTTTCCTTTGCGTGTGCTCTATTTTATTGTACATGTTATATTGCTTGTTATTTTTTTATTCATTTAAGGTAGGACCGCTTTTATGCGTTTCTACACCTCCCCGCCCCCCCCCCCCCCCCCCCGCCCCGCGTCTCCCTCCTCTGGTGCCCGCCCCAAATGAGGTCGCATCATCTTTCATAGTGTACATCCTGGGCCAGCATAAGCTTTCCAAGAATAAAATGCCCCCCCGCCTTTCCTTCCCAAGGACACCACGAACACCTCCTGTCCTGTGCAGTGCTTTTTCACCCACCGCCAGCAGAGGGCCCTCTCTGACAGACCCAGGAACTCCCCTGCTCCGAGTCATCCAGGAGAGGCTGTTCCGTTCTGTGTGAAACGGGTGGGGTGGGCTGATGAGACATCATTGCTTAGAAGGCCATCGGGTTCACCGGTTCGGTGGCAAGAGAGAACATCCTCATCCTCCTTGAGGTTGACTCGGAAGGTCTTCGGGCCCGCAGGACACCGCCCCCAAATGGGCCTCCGTGGCATAGGGAGATTTTGCCATGCGAGGTGACAACAGGAGGGGAACACGGACCCTCCTTTCCTTCTCCCGTCTGAAAGCAGGAAGAAAATCTCTCACGGGAACAGGGTGGTGGAGGGGGCGGCCGGGAGGTGTAGAGATGAGGACTGACTGCTTTCCTGTCTTAAGAAATCACGAATCATCCAAGTGGGACCGCTCATAACACACAGAGGACAGAAGTGTGGACGAGATGAGGAGAATGTGTAAGGGAACGTCTTCCACAAGAACTCTTTTCCATAGGCCGACTTCAAGACTTTCCAACATCTCTAGGTTTAGGGGTGGACTGAGTGCCATGAAAGAATGGACATTCAGCAGCCTGTCTACATCATCTCCAAAGAAGGGAAAATGCTGAAACGTCCCTAGCTCCACAAGCCTAAGGGTCTCCCTGCTCCGGAGAGTTGGAGCATATGCGTGCTTCCATGCCTACACAGATCTTGCGCTTTAGGGAAACCACAAACTAGGCAGGAGCCTGGACTTCTACAAGGCAGTCCATGTTCACACGGGTCACTGTGGTTGGCTTCCTTACTTTCATTGGATTGGATTGGGGTGGGGTGGGGTGGGGTGGGGTGGGGGGCGGGGGGGGGCGGTGACAAATGTCCAAGGATGAGGCATCCTAAAGAAGGAACGTGTGTGGTCCAAGCTACCCGAGGTCGCCATCCTCATTGTAGGAAGAGGACCTCTTTGGGGAGTGTGGGGAGGGGGGAGGCAAGGTAGAAGGTATGCAGATAAGGTTTGGGGGAGGGAAAAAAAGACATTTCGGTCCTAAAGCTAGTCATTTCGAAATGGGAAACAAAGGACACAAGGGAAAAGCTAAAACTGGGCACAGGCGATTGGAAAAGGTTTCTGAGGAGAAGAATCTTCGGAAAGGAATGGGAACCGTGGTCAGGACTGCTTAAGATGAGGATGGATTCAAGGACACACATGAGTGTTCGTATCAACAGGAAACCAGTGCAAAACTAGAATTCAGTTTTCTGTCTCTCGGTGAAAAAGGCCAACTTTGGGCTCGGGCTTGGGTGTTTCTTCTATTGCTCTGCTCTCTCCGTCATGAGAGAGAAAGCTTTCCTTCCTTTTTCCGGAAGGAAGGAAGGAAGGAAGGAAGGAAGGAAGGAAGGAAGGAAGGCAGGCAGGCAGGCAGGCTTATGTCTTCTAAAAATCATCACTTCTTTTCTAGGTTACCTTTATCAGGTCTTGGGGGACTCACGTGGACTTAGTCCTCTTGATATTCAAAGAGCCAGGGTTGGCTCACAAGGAAAGAGGCTTCTCTCTTTGCCTAGCAAGTCTTTCCCTGGGATGTGGGTGACGTGGCTAAGGAGGCACTGTTCCCCAGTGACCTATCTAACTGTTTTACACTCGTTGGGGTATTTTGGACACATTTGCCCCCAAACCGAATGACACATGAAGTCTTTTGCACTTAGAATGCATGTTGAGAGAGGATCCAAGAGGAGAGGGCCTAGCTCAAGAATGTGTTCTCTCTCCTTCGAAAGCAGAGCCATGAAACGGAGTAGGCTTCCTGGAGAGGTTTCCTGACATGGGAAGCGTTGTCGAAGAGGAAGGAACGTGAAGCCTTCTTTGGCTTGTGTCTATACACGGGTGTGTTCCAGCTGCTCTGGAAATGATGGGATCCTTCTTCTCTGCCCTGGCATACAGGGTTTTCGGTCGTCCAAATGGAGGCTCACACGACAGGGACTGAGCCCAGTATCAAGGAGATATTCCACCCGAGTTTCATGCCGAGGCGGCAACAACAGCCTCTTGAAAGATGATGGGGGGTGGGGGGGGGCCACACGTGGATCAATTCCATTCTGTCCATTCAACAGAGGGTCGGGGCTACAGCAGACCCCAGAGAGGGACAGCAGACCCCAGAGAGGGGCAGCAGCCCGGCCGGCCACTGGGTCTCCATGTCTCAGGCTTCCTGGGGAACCTCACCCCCCCCCCCAGGTCCCCGCCGCCCCCCGCATTCCGCCACCCACCTTGGTGCATTTCGAATGGCTCCAATTGTAAATAGATGCTGGTGGGAAGATTTCTACAGGTTACCTGCAATGGCTGACCTGTCATGCTTGTCACCCTGGGGGAAAACAATTCTCTTTGTCCCCAGAGGCGTCAGACCTCCTCTCTCAGGAACCCCTGAGCCCCGGCCACTGGACTTCACTCCACTGGCACGTAGTAAGGGTCATCCAAACGTTCCTGTGACGGTGAGTATGGTTTCCATGTGGGTTGAAGCCTTCCCTTGCTGCAAGCCTTCTGTCCTCACCATGGCATAGAGACGGTTAAAAAAAAATTGTGTTTGCCACTTTGGGTATACCTTCCACAGCCTGCAGTGATCAAGGCACCCACTTCGCTGGGCAAGTCCTATGAGCCTTCACAAAAGCTCTTGCAAACTTCTTGGGACCATCACTTTTCCAGTCACGCTCAATCATCAGGCAAGATTGACAGGGCCGATGGGAAAACTGGACTCCGAGAAGAACGAGTGACCTACGTGGGGCTGAATGAACTGAGGACTAGGATGATAGTGTGTGTATGACTACTTGTCTACAATAGGACTGATTGGGGAAGCCGCTGGGGGCGGGGGGGGGGGGGGGCAGGGTGCGGATACCTTAGGAGCTTGGGATGAACATATACACATTCCTATACGTAAAGTGGATAATCAACAAGCTCTTACGACTTGGCACAGGAAACTATACTCAATACTTTGTAATAACCTGTAAGAGAAAAAAAATCTGAAACAGAATCTATATCTATCTATCTATCTATCTACCTATCTTTCTATCTAAATCACTGTGCTGTACACCTGAAACTGCACGACATTATAAATGCTTCCATTATTTCAAACAGAAAAGAATCTCCTAACCTGAGTGAGAGAGAGAGAGAGAGAACAGGACGGATTGTGAAATCTTTTCTTTTCCAGCTACAAGGGAAAATGAAAACAAACAAAACCCAATTTATTTTAAAAGTTGGACATCCATTTGGTGACTTGTACCCTTGTCAGCAAAATGGAATCACTTCTCTTTTTCTCCCTACCTGCTCCGTCCAGAATTCAGAAACTCTCCGTGAGGCTCCTTATTTCTTTGGCAAGAGAGTCACTTGCACGCGTTCCTTAGAGGCCCACGTTACGTTTCCATAAAACGGGAATACACACTTGTGGATATGAGATTCTGGTGCTATTCATTTTCCTTAGGGTGTTGCTTTTCACCTGAAAACCGGACTGGATCCTGAAGTCTTTCAAGTTGCCCCCAATATCTGGCTACAACTCTCTCCATGAATGTTTCCCACTTTCGCCCACCCTTTTGACTTGGCATCACTGACAACGAAAACGGCCCTTTGCCTGAAGCCCTACAGACCGAAGCTGCAGGACTTGGTGAAAACTTTAGAGACATGGCCACCACAGCTCCTGTGGAAACCATCCTGGTGCCTGTTTCTGTGAGAGCCACTCTGAAAGTCGAACCAAACACCCGACATCATCACAGCCATTTCAAACTGCTAAAGTTGCTTCCACCCTAACATCTACAAATCTTCTTCACTGACACCGCCCCCCACACGCTCCCCCCCCCCCCCCCCACTGGTTTATAATCGGCTCCAGTGATGGACCTTTGTCTTCCTTTGGTTTCCATACAAGTGCCTCTTAGGAAATAACCTGATTGCTTGCACCACAGGCCTAGTTTTTGGGAGCCCATCAACATCACTGCCTCCTGAGAGGAGATATGATAACTGTTTCACAGAACCGACCTGTTCTCAGAACTCAGAAACAGTTTCCATGAAATGGAGGCCTCTACTAACCTATTTTCTCCCTTTCCCTCCCTCCCCGCCTCCCTCCCTCCCTCCATCTCCCTCTCCCTCACACACACACACACACACACACACACACACACACACACACACACACACACACACAGTCACCAGGTCAGCTTTCAATATGTTCAGAGTAGGCCGCCCCAAAATGTGTCTCCTTGAATTCAAGTCGCTTAAGAACTGGACAGCACAAGACCGGACATTCTGGCCCTCCTTTCTGTCCTCCCACAGCAGAGCACGATCTCAAGTTAAGACGTTTGCTTCCACGCATGTCCGTGATTCTCAAATGGTTTAGTGGGGTTTCCTGGGTTAGGAAAAAGAGGGGACTCCTATTTGCCTGAGACAAGGAGAAGTTCTCACACAACCTTCACCCATCCCTCCCTCCCTCCCTCCCTCCCTCCCTCCCTCCCTCCCTCCCTCCCTCCCTGCAGTTTGGAGGGGGCAGCCTAAGGGTGGGGAAATTGGGGAAGGAAAAAAAAAAGCCGTTCGATAAAGGGGAGCTCGAGGCAAAGTCAAAGGCTCCCGATCTGACCGGAGAGCATTCTGCATTTGAATGAAGCGATTGAACAAGGCCCTGCGGAATGAAGCGTCCGGACTTCCCCTCCCCCTCTCCCGGCAACTATCAGCCCTGGCGACTTGGGAAGGAGCGAGCGGTGGAGAAGCGGGCGGGGGCGGGGGCGGGGGCGGGGGCGGGACCAACAGACAATAGCCGCTGCCTGCCTGCCTGCCTGCCGGGCTGAGGCCTGAGGGCTGCGGGCCACGCTGGTTTCTGCAACTCAATCCCTTCCAGGAAGCACCTGTGATGACTGCTTGGCAGGGAATGGTCAAAGCTGAACTCTCTTGGCCTATTTCTGAAAAAGGCCTGAGTCTCAGCTACGACAGATTTTCTGGATTTCTTGGCCCATGCGCAGACCCGCACCCTCCCATCCTGTCAGATCCTTTGTACCCACACCTCCCCTGGGAGAGTTCGTTGGCCTCGTCTGGAACATGAACAAGCAAAACCAAACATAGTGTGACATGATGTATTGGTCTTTATTGAAAAGAAACGTGCTCCTCTCGCACACCTGAGGGCAGGAAGCAAAGGCACGTTCTCAGCAGGACGGGGGACAGGGAACCCGAACCCAGGCCGGTCAGCAGTGGCCCCCTGCCCCCCACCGCCCCGCCCTCCCCATCCCCGTCTCTCCCAGGCCCACGTGGGGCCTCCCTTCCCTGCCTCTCTCTGTGCCCCTCGTCTCCAGCTCCCCCAGCCCAGCTTCCGCACCCCCCCCCCCCCCCGGCCCCGGGAAGGGGAGGCATGTCTGTCCCAGCTCCAGTTCTGATATTTCACTTGTGAAACTTCCCTAGGCCCAGGTGCCAGCTTGCCGTCCTGCTGCTTCATGTCCGTCTCTATCAGCCATGCCCAAAGGGCACGGGAAATTATGGACAGCAAATAGCACACCTAGACGGTGTGTGCGTGGGGGGGGGGGGTGTCCCTTCTCCAGGAAGCAGTGAGGGAACAAAAGGAGGCCTGGGGGAAGGAGTCCTGGGTGCCTATCATCGCGCCCCCGCCCCCCCACCGCCCCGCAGAGCACCATTCATTTCCATCTCCGCATCTGAAGGACACATAGTCCTGGTTGAAGCAACTTGATGAGGATTCCCCTCCTAACGACGTGACAGAACCTATGAAGAACTGCACTCCTTGAATCCATAAATGCTAACGGGATCCAAGGAGTTTTCCATCAATGGCAGAAAAAGAAATGGTCCTGAACATAATAACTGCCAAGTATTCCTCTAGACGGAGGCATCATTCACTTTTTCTTAACTTTTTTTCTTTTCATGTTTTACAATAAACTGTATATATTTAGAGTGTACAATTTGGTACCCCAATCTTCCAATTCATTCCCCCCCAACCCTCCCCGCTTTCCCCACTTGGTGTCCATATGTTTGTGCTCTACATCTGTGTCTCTCTTTCTGCCTTGCACACCAGTTGATGTGTACCATTTTTCTGCAGTCCACATATATGTGTGAATATACAATATTTGTTTTTCTCTTTCTGACTCACTCTCATTCACTTGTTAACAACAGTAACGATGACGACGACAAGGACAAGGATAAGGACCGGAAAAACAACAACAGAGAGAGCACTGGGCGAGTTTTCCACTTCTTAAAGGAAGGAGGCCGTGTTCCCAGGCAGGTTGGCTCAGCTGCACAGTTCCCTCCGGTGACTATTCCTGGGGGCACCGTCGAGGTGATGCACGAAACACACAGGAGGAGGCCTTCTTGAATGTCCTGCCCAGGAAATGGGGACATGATTCCAGCAGTGGCGATGGCTGCCCTTCTCTTTAGGGTGACACACGGGCCTGATGGCACCGGGCAAACCCTCCCCTCCCTCCCTCCCTCCCTCCCTCCCTCCCTCCCTCCCTCCCACCTACCTTCCTTCCTTCCTTCCTTCCTTCCTTCCTTCCTTCCTTCCTTCCTTCCTTCTTGAGGCTCTTGGCCTCCCCACTGAAAGGAAGAGCCCAGGGCCCAGCAGCAAAGACCTTCTGCTGATCCTTGCCAGGGGGCTCTCATTTTACACACTTGAATAGGATCAGTAGACACCGTCATCTCATGAGAAGCAGAAAATATCATCTAAAAGCCTACTTTCCTGGTGTCTCAGCGTCCAGGGCTCCTCCTTCTCAGGGATCTTGTGCTCTGTAGGGATAATTCACATGCTGGGGGAGTAGGTTCCCAATAGCATCTTATGAAATGGATTACAGGATGTCTTCCTTTGAAAAAGATAAAGATTATTTGGGAAAGTTATTCATATGAAGCACATGGATGATATCCTCTCTGATCTATATATTAGAGTTGACCGTTGAACAACCAACATGGGGGATTAGGGGGGCCGACCCCACACACACCATTGAGAACCCATGCATAACTTCACAGTCCAAGCTCTGTATCGGGGCTTCCACCTCTGGGTACTCAGCAACCAGAGATCCTGCAGTGCCATAGTGCACAGCTATGGAAAACATCCCCTTATGAGTCACACACACACACACACACACACACACACACACACACACGCGCGCGCGCACGTGCTCGAGCGCAGACATCTCAACTTTGTTACCCAAACGTTAGTGGTGTTCGAATAATCTTAGAAGTGATGACTGCTGTCTGATGAAATCAATGGATCCATCAATCAATCTATGACACTACACTTTGTATTTCCTAGTCTCAAAATTATTTGGAATTTGGCTCCTTAGAAGTTTAGCTTGGTCCTTCAAGGACAGTGTCAGTTGGAGAGAAAATAACATTTCTTCAAATCATGGAAGTGAAATAGTCCTGGACGCTTATGTGAAACATTAACATAATTTTTCTTCTTTATTTTATAAGATAACTGGAATTAGGAAGAAAATCTCCTCGTGAAAAACCAGGTGCTACCTTTCCTTGACTGATGATCGAAGAGGAGAAAGCATTTTCTGGGCCCATGCAACTTGAGAGAAGTTCTAACTTTTCTGGAAAAGAAAGATTCCCACCCTCCCCTTGCTCGGCCATGCTAGAAACCTTCCCCTGCCCCAAACTCTGACGTGTCCCCTTGTTTGGCCTCACTGTGTGTCGTCCGTGGGCACGGGAACACACTTGCGTTCCGTAACAGGAGAGCCTATGGAGAAAAGATCTCTGCCCACTTTCATGGGATCTGCATTGCTGGCTAGGTAAACCTAAGACATCAAAAGAAGTGCCTTGGAACACATGCTCCTTCCACACTGGTCACCTCATAGGATTCCTAAATGACTCTGGTTCAGCACTCACTCGACTTGGCTGTGTTTCTGTGCTTCCTGACCTAAAGGATCTATCTGGATATGCCACCCGATAGAAGCTGAAATAAATTCACTTTGGACGTGTGTGAATGCCGTTCATACAGAGAGTGGGGACTGCAGGGAGCTCTTGTGGATAAAGAAAAATGGGGGAACACATGTAGGCGACAGCACATAAAGTATAGAAAGATACACGAAGGTTTCCTTCGTTCGCGGGTTGGGAAGGGGGAACGACAGAACATTCCCTGCTTCTACTCTACGCACGCACGCAGGCAGGCAGGCAGGCAGGCAGGCAGGCAGGCAGGCAGGCAGGCACCGGAGTGGGGTGGGGTGGGGGGAGCTGGCTCCTTACCCCACCCACCAGGGACGCGTGCGCGTTTAAAGAGACCAGGAGGAACGTGGTGGCGGTGGCGATGAGGAAGGAGGACCACGTTCAAGGTGTGGATTTGCGGTGAGGGCTACGTGAGGTGACTAAGAACTCGGTGCAGTGAGCGGCCCATACAAGGACAGAAGCGATGGTCCCCTAATGCTTGCAGGGCCTGGCCAGGAGCATGAACGGGCGCCCGTGTCCCCAGGTTGGCATCATGACACTAGTTCATCCCTGTGAAACAGGATGTGTTTTCTGTGTTCTCCTGTCTTGACAAACACACGTCTTTACCTGTGTCTCCGTACAACGACGGTCTCTGCGTGACAGTCGGCAGAACATCCCCAGGGACAATTATCACAGAGACCTGAGGTTCTGCTTGGCTGGCAATGCTTGTGTGAATACTGCAGTGAGATACAGACAGACAGACAGACAGACAGACAGACAGACAGACACACACACACACACACACACACACACACACACACACACACACACCCCTACGTATAATTATGTGTATTTAATACGATATCTGTATTGATTTTCTGTCTCAGATGACGAATGATGCTGTCAGCCTCATGATTTTCACACAGGGTTTCTGTGTGTGTCCTACTGTCGGGACAACATAGCCGGTCTGTGTCATGGAAGCAGAGACACCGTGGGAGTCACAGGAATGAAGACCTCGTTCTAGGAACTGGACCTTCCAGAGGCCTGGGAGCAGCTGGGCAGGGCAGGGCTGGGCTGGGCTGCGGAGGAGGGGAGGGGAGGGAAGGCTGTGGCTCTCAGTCCTCTGAGTGCCCGGTGGCAGTGGCGGAGGTGGCAGTGCCGATGGAGCTGTCAGCGCCCACAGGGAAAGGTAGCCACCGATGTGCGGGGCCACAGGGGAGACATGGAGAGACTCGGGGGAAGGCACAGCTGTCCCTCGGTGGATCTGCGGCCAGGCAGCCAGGAGTGGCCTGGGCCACTGTCGTCCAGGGGGCACCAGCTGGGAACACTAGCCAGACGCAGGGCGGCGGGGGTGGGTGGGTGTGTGTGTGTGTGTGTGTGTATGTGTGGATGGACAGCCTTCCACCCTGCACCTCTGTGCCCACCTGTCACCGTGTGGGATGGCGACAGCCTGCAGAGAGCCTTGGCTGTGGCTTCACTTCCAATGCCTACATCCCATCCAGCGTTCTCTTCGCACCAGCCCTACCCTGGGGTCGCACGGGGAGGGGGAGACTCAGAAAGGCGGTTCCCAGGCTGCCCCCGCATGGAAGTCACATGAGCCTCCGGACATGGCCGTGCCACGTCAAACACGCGTCTGGAGGTAGGTCAGACTTTACATTGTGTTACGGTTTGTTTTCTTGGGAGAAGTTGTGTCTCTTAGGCCAGGAGCAACTGGAATTGTCGGTCAAAGTCCTCAGGCAGCCCTTTGACTTGGAGGCCGAGCACAAGTTTGACACGGTATGTTTCCGGTGACATGGAATTGCAGATGGCCCACGAAGCATGCTCTCGGCAATACTGCCAAGCCTGTGGTCTCACAGGGGACGGTCTCCTCGACCGAGATGTCACCATCTCGGGAGTCCGCACCTGGAGCGACACGGTGACCTCAGGACGGGCGCCCTGTCTGTGCGCCCCATCCGGATGCGCGTGGACGGGAATGGAGCAGCTCTGGGAACGGTGGACGATGCCAGCTCTTGTTCTTCTGCTCTGCTGCCTGCCGTGCACGGCTGTGGAGAGGGACGCGCCGCTGTGGAGAGGGATGAGCCGAGTCCAGTGTCTCTGAACCCACCCCAGGCAAAGAGGAGCAGGACAGTGGGTGTGGGCCCTCCCTCGTGTGTGGCCAGGATCCTGTGCGGGGGGAGAGTCCCTGGCCCTCCCGCTGAGAGGAAGGTGCGAGAGGTGGATCGGCGGCGGCGTCTTTCCTCGGGGCCCCAGAGCTTCTGCGGCTCCGATCTCCCCTCTTCACAGTTCTAGTTGGCGCCCGCCCCAGCACAAACCTACCTGAGAGCTTCCCTGGTATCCGGAAGCGATGGCTTTGTGTTTTGAGGACGCAAGGGGAGAAAGAGCTGAGCAAAGCTTTTCCCTGGAACCTGAGTGTCTATGGGTGTGTCTGGCCCATCACCAGCGAGCGTGCTGAGTGCCACTTCCTGAGGGCAGGTGCTCTTTAAGGAAAGTATGGCTTCGTATCTTTGTGACACGCAGGCCCTTCTAGAATGTGGAGCGAGTTTCTCAAGAATCCCAGCAGAATCCCAGGTGCTGTGGAGGCTAGGGCCTCAAAGGTCCGGCTCCATCCCCTCTCTCCATCCTGGCCTGGCCTGGCCTGGCTGGGCCCCTAAGGACCCTGCTGGCCTCTAGAGTGGCCCCTGCTTCTCGGTTGGTTTCCACGCTGCTGCTCACAGAGCCATCTTCTCCAAAGGCAGCCGACCGCCGTATTCCTTCCGTGGAGGCCTGGCACGGCTCTCCTCGGCTTGGATGATAGCATGAGAGGACTGACAAGCTGGGTCCTTCCTCCAGGGCTGACCTTTTACAAACTCCGCCTTGAAGAGGGGTAAAGTCAGCATGTCATTCTCACGTGTAAGATGGGACCCGAGGGGCCCGTTCCTAGCTCTACCACTTGGGAGAGTGGGGGACTCTTCCGTCAAGGAAACGGAGAGCTCATACTTGATGGTGCGGTTGTCAGAAGCCTTTTTCTAAGCCTCCCCTGGCCCCACCGTGTCAGAAAGACGTGTCCCTCCACCTGCCGGGGACTTGATGAAGGAGAGTCACTCTGGTAGAAGTACCCGAAGCTCGATGACTTCACTGCCGTCTCCCTTTCTCTGGCACGGGCCCGCCCCTGGAGGAGCCCTGTCTTCACCTGGCCGTGACGGCACCGCTCAGGGGAGCTGGAGACAGGACCCCAATGAGGGCAGGTGGATGGGAGCCTGTTCAAAATGACCTACACACCCAATCTGCCGTAGACATGGTCCACAGATCGTGGACGTGCCTGTGCCCCCGAAGACATCCGTGTGGCCCCGGGCATCCGGCAGCCATCTTCTCCATGTTCTCCTGACCTGTGCTCTCGCTCTTTTCTCCGGAGCACTCGCCTGATGATTCGTGGGGGCATGAAACCCCAGCTGGCAGGAGCCAAATGATCTTCCCAACACAAGGGAAAAGAAGAGGTGGGGTCCCGCATCCATCCAATGTTTCTGTGCCTAAGAATGAGTTTCTAAGAAATCTCATCCTCCTTTAGCTCCCTTAACACCCCCCCCACCCCGGCGCCCGCCAGCCCGGGCCATAGTATAGTTACTTTCCCAGATTTCCTCCCTCTCCTCAGCAGAACCGAAGAGATTGTAGGTGTTGCCACTTCTCTGAGTCTTTCTTTGCTTTCTTAGGAGGGCTGCCCCATGTCACGTAAAACTTGGAAGACATACATGCGTGAGCATCTCTCCTTGTGATTCTAACCCAGGGAAGAGCATTTAAAACTCGAAAGGAGGCAAACTAGGGTTCAGGCACCCAGAGTTGAGCTGGGTGGCCACTGGGAAGAGAGTTCCAGACCCCTTCCTGTTTGGGGGAGGGGGAAATCTCCCCCTCTGCCCCTCTTGAGTCCTCGTGGCTGGACTCATCCTAACATGGACTCAAGGCGGATAGAGGAAGCGGGAGCGGGAACACGTGTTCGTTTGTTGTTGTTGTTGTTGTTTTACCTTCTAGCCGTGAGAAGTGGCTGAGGCGGGCAGCTTTTCGACTGTGTAGACCAAGGGACAGTACATGTGTGAGACAGGGATCAGACCGAGAGACTTAGCTTTCGGGTGCGCCCTGAGGGAAGGAAGAATCTAAACAGAGTTTGGGCTTGGGGGGGGTCCCTGAAAGAAGTCACAGTGTCTGTCTCCCTAGGCTTCTCGGCCCCAATGAATTCCCTACTTTGGGGATCGGAGCGTCCTCCTAACTCCAGGTGCAGATGCAGGGAGTGCGCCTTTCACCCGAGAGAGAGATGGATGTCTCGCTTTCAGGGAGACACAAAGAAGAGCCCGAGGGTCCCTCTTGTGTTGGCCGCCTGCTTGAGGTCACCGTCACGCCAAATGATCACTGTGCCACGGAGGTGCATTTTGGCGTGGCCTATCCTGGGCTCCACAGCCACCTCCCTGAGAACGGGTATGGTCAGAACCGTAGGAAGCTCAAGGGCGCCGCCAGCCGGTTTCAAAAACGTATCTGTCAGCACCTGCTGGCTGCAACCGCGAGGTTTGCAAGTGCCCTCCGCATAATTCTCCCCCTCCCCCGCAACGACGTCATCACTTCCAATCCTGGCGAACAATGTATGGAACCTTTGCTGGGGTTTTCGTTTGTTTCTCTTTTGTGGGGTTTCTCTCTCTCTCTCTCTCTCTCTCTCTCTCTCTCTCTCTCTCTGTCTCTCTGTCTCTGTCTCTGTCTCTGTCTCTGTCTCTGTCTCTGTCTCTCTCTGTCTCTCTCTCTCTGTCACACGCGCTCTGATGTTCGGGGCCTAATGGGAGAAATGAAATCAAGCGAGGGGTTTTGCCCTCAGGTTGCCTTGGTCTCGGGTTGACTTGTGTGCGCTGAGAAAGACGGCCTTTACTGAAGGCCCTGCGCAGACTTTTTGACACCCCCGATCCATGGAATCCTGAAGCTGTGGAACCTAGAAATCTTTCGGTCTCCTTTTGATTTGGAAATCTTCTCCTTGACAGAAAGAAGCCCATTTAAAAGAGAAAAAGAAAAAGTGGAACTGCATGAGCAGATCGGTTTTTAGATCTCAGCCGGGCGGCTGCCCGGTTCTCTGGGGAGAACTGTCTTCATCTTGCAAATCTGTACACACAGCCCACAGTGGCCTGGGATGGAGGCCAGTGGACTGGATTGGGCAGAACCTGAGACCAGAGGAAAGAGAAAAAAAATAAGAAAAATGGTGGTGGTGGTTGGGGGGAGGGGGAAGAGGTCTGCTTTGAAAAATAGGAACTGCTGGCAGGGCTCCCTCACCCCCACCCCCCCACCCCAAAGTAGGACTGTGTATCCAGGCGTAGAAATGATACTGCGCCAAGAAGGCAAGCGCTGTTGAGACTGCTGTTCCTATGATGTTACAAACCGAAAGCGATGCTTTCTGGTCGAGGCTCTCCATGACAATCTGCTAAGCAAATCACACGTTGGCTGTTTTGGACGTTCTCTGCAGTTTTCATTGGGAGTGAGGAAGAGCCGTTTGTACATGTTTTGATACAATGTTTTGAATGCTGTGGGACCATGGTATGTTTCCGCCGTGGATGAACAAGGTTGCCTTTTCCAGCTTCCGCTTGCATGGTCATTTCCTGGTCCTGACGACCCCCCCGCCCCAAGTGAGGGAGGCCTGTGTGTCTTTGTGTCCATTTAGAAGGGTTGGTGCTTGATGCCAGCATGATATCCAAATCTTGATTTTGGACTTACCAAACTACTGTTGGGAGTTTGTTTCTTGTCTTAATCTCCCTTAACTCTTGCAGTCACCTGAGTGTCCACTCTTGATTTCGCGTCTCTCTCTGCCTCTGTCTCTGTCTCTCTCGCTCTTTCCTTTTGTTGATTTCTTCAAGGCAAGCCATCTTTTTCCTCCTCCTCCTCCTCCTCCTCCTCCTCCTCCTCCTCCTCCTCCTCCTCCTCCCCCCCCTCCTCCTCCTCCCCCACCACCCTCCTCTTCCTCTTGCTCCTTTCTCTGCCCCCCTCCCCCCTCCCTCCCTCCTCCCCCCGCCCTTTTAAAATGGAAGTCTAACAGACTGACAAGAGTATATTGGTTTTCAGGTGTATACCCTAGCGAGTGGCTATGTTTACACATGGCCCAGGGATCTCCGTGATAAGTCTCGTTACTGTCTGTCACCATTCGATGTCATGACAGTAGGATGGACTCTATTCCGCCTGCTGTACATGACATCCTGCGAGTGAGTTGTTTATTTCATAACTAGAAGTGGGCACCGCTTCCTCTCCCTCACCTATTGCACTCGTCTCCCTCTTCCCCCCTCCCTCCCTCCTCTGGCCACCCCCCATTTGTTCCTTTTAGGTGTCGAGGAACCTGTTTGCGGTTCCTTCTTTGTGTTCATGTGTGTGTATTGCTGTGTACGTTCTTCACAGACATGATAGTCTCGCGACCTGAGGTATCTTGTGTAGCGCAATACCCTCTGGGTCTCTCCATGTTTCCGCGGATGGCAAGACCTCATTCCCTGGTAGGGTTGAGTCATAAACGCGCGCGCGCCTGTGTGTGACTAGGTAGAGACGTATGCACACAGAGAGCGCTATCGGTATGTCCCTAACTATGGCTACATAGGGATAGGTGTGGATACACATACACGTGTATGTATGTGTCACCCTCACCCCCTCGGTGGGCACGTAGTGGAGTTGCTGGGTCACGTGGTAGTTGTTGGTGCAGTGCTTTCAGGGACTTCTGTGCTGTTTTCCGTAGTGTCATCTGTTGTCGGGGAGCCATTCTGTCAGGCGCCAGGTGATATCTCTGAGTCCTCCAGCATGACATGGTGGTGGTCTCTCTCAGCGTGAAAAATAGGTGTCCCGTCAGGAGCCACTTTCCTCTGCCGTTTGGAACTTGCTGTCGCGATTCCAGATCCTGGGCCTGGCCGTGTATGCTTGTGCAGAGAAATGCCAGCGCTTTCTATCATACCCTCCATTTAAAAAAAAAATGGTTCTGTATTTGATGGGCTGCGTTGGGTCTTTTTTTGCTGTGCGCGGGCTTTCTTTCCGTTGCGGTGAGTGGGGGCTCCCCTTCGTTGTGGTGCGCAGGCTCCTCATTGCCAGTGGCTTCTCTTGGTGCGGAGCACGGGCTCCAGGCACGGGGGCTTCAGGAGTTGCGGCACATGGGCTCAGTCGTTGTGCCTCACGGGCTTCGTTGCTCCGCGGCATGTGGGACCTTCCTGGAGCAGGGATCGAACCCGTGTCCCCTGCAGTGGCGGGCGGATTCTTAAGCAGTGCGCCAGCTAGGCAGCCCCAGTTGTTTCTTGTATTTCAGGGAAAGGTTTCCTTTGGCTTTTGGTTTTGTCCCCGCCCCCACCCCCCAAGAAAGGTACTGTTGGTTGCTTTGTTGACAGTGGAAAACTGTGTTGCGGTTGCTGTTGGAGTGGTGGGGGTCGTCGTCCTTGTTGCTTTGTTTCCTTTGTGGGCGTTGTTTTCTGTTGGTTTTTTCTGGCTTTGTTTCCTTGTGGATGAAAATGCCTGGTCTTGGTCTGCTCTGTTCAGGCCTCCTGCCCACTTTCCCCATCGGGTTGCTTGTTCTGGGGGGGCTGCGTTGCATGAGGCCTTGCCCTGTTTTGGACAGGAACCTCTTATGGGACATGCTTGAGGTTTTCAGATGCGTGTGTGTGTGTACGTGTACACGTGTGTGTGTCTGTACGTGTACACGTGTGCATACACGTACATGTGTGTGTGCCTTTACGTACTCCTTGAAGGGCCACAGCAGTCCCAGAGCTTGACTTTGACTTTTTGGTAGTTTGGCTTGGTTTGATTTTGGTGGGACGACAGGTCACTGTGAACCTTTACTGTAAATCTCTCTCTCACACGCACGCGCGCGCGCGCGCGCGCGCACACACACACACACACACACACACACACGCACGCACGCACGCACACTCACCACGTTGCATTGTGTAGATGTCCTGGAACGCGGTTTCTTTAGTGGATGGCTGTTGACTCGCTGCTCCCCGCCCCCCTGCCCCCGCCCGCCGGTGACTGTGGTCAGTCCATTTTGAAATCCACGTTCTGACCTCAAGGGCATGTTCCCCACCCACGCACCCATGTGTTCTCTTTGGACTTTGTCGCGGTCTGTGCGGAAATAGATGTTTGTTTCCATTTGTGTGGGGCCAGAGTGTATGTTTACTTTCGTTTCTAGCTTCCGGGCTCTGCGTATCAGCTTTCCAAAGCCCTTCCCCGTGCCAGAAGGGATGAGTTCCTGCGTCGTTCTCTGAGCGCTTGCCTGGTTTCGTTTCGCTGGTCCCCGCCTTCCCTCCCTCCCTCCCTCCCTCCCTCTCACCCTCCGGGGAGCTGGGGATCTCGCTTGTGGCACTGTGGGCGTCTCCGTGGAATTCCCCGCGCCCCCCCCCCCCCCCATGGCCTGGAATCGCGTCCCCTTCCAGGCAGCCTCCCGGCGGCATCTTGCCAGCTACCCCCGCCCCCGTGTGCTGCCGGGGATCGGGACGCGCCGTGTCGTGTCGTGTCGTGTCGTGTCGGGCCGGGAGCTAGCTCCGAGGCGGACCCCTCGGGGCCGCGCGGGACGCCCGCCCCGCTCCGGGAGGAGCTCGGGCGTTTGGGCGGCCCGGCGCTCCGGCGTCCTCGGTGGCCGGCCGGCGACCGGGATCCGGCCCGGGGACGTTCGAGCCGGTTGTCGGGCGCCACCTGGCGGCCGCTTTTATATTGTCCCTTCCCTCCGGAGCTCCGGCGACCTTGTCGAGGGCTGTGACTCAGCCGCCGGGCCCGAAGCAGAGTTCCGGGAGGCGGGCGACGCTGGTGCTGGCAGCCCCGGTGGCGCCGAGGCGTAGGCGCCTCCTGCTGTCGCCTGAGATTGGGCCTGCAGATCTATGGGGCTGTGACTGCCGCCGCGCTCCCGAGCCGGGGCTGAGGGGCCGCCTGGCCGGGTCGACCAGCATGCGCCCGTGCCCCTCCGGCCGCGGGAACCCATGTCGGGTCGTGCCGCCGCGGTGGGAGAGGAGAGGGTCTGCCGCGCCCGGAGCGCCTGGGACTTGGTGGCCCGGCCTTCTCCTGGGCCGCCCTTGGGAGCGTTCGTTCCCCGACCCCCCCCACCTCCCTTTCCCGGTGCCCCCCGCGTCCCGCTCCGGAGGTGGGGACCGGCTCGGGCCGAGCGTTGAGGCCGGTGGAGGCCGCCACGGGCTCGGTGGTGGACGCGCGTGCGTCCCGGTCGTCAGATGCTTTCGGGCCGATGGTTTTCCGAGCCGGACTCCAGAGGTGAGGACCGGCCTGGGCCGCCAGCGGTGACCCGGAGAGGCTGGCCCGGGCCTGGGTGCGTTGCCCCGTGGGCTCCGGGCGTCTCCCTGGAGAAATGGGTTCAAGTCCCGATGGGTCCGGAGACGTGGACGGACCGGCCCCTGCTCGCGCAGGTGGCCGGCGAGGGTGCACCCGGCCTGTCAGCGTGCCCGCGTGGGTCCCGGTCGTCGGACGCGACTTTGTCTCCCCCCTCCGCTCTCCACCCCGAGTCCGGGCCGGGAGGTGGGGACTGGCGCGAGCCATACTGGGTGGCCCGGGGAGGGGCTCCCGGGCCCGGGCGTGGTCCCTCATGGGGCCCGCTCATCGGAGGCGGCTCGGAGGGGTGCTGTGTTTCTTTCTTGGAACCAAGTCCTGGCCCGGAGACTCGGATGGACCGGTGCCTGCCCGCGTGGGGGGACCGGGGAGGGCGTCCCCAGCCCGCTCCCTCTCCCCCGTGTCCCCGGCCCACTCTGCCACCCCTCCATCCCCGGGTCGACCAGGTGGCCCCGGGCGCTCCGGGGCAAGTGTGGATGGGGAAGTGTTGGGGGCAGGTGGCCGGACCGAGGTTCCGGGGGCCCCCGTGAACCTCGTGGGTGGGCCCCGCTGTCGGGCGCGATGATTTCTTCCGCCGGAAATGGGGCCTTTTTGCCACCAGATAGGTGCTGACACGGTGTTCTTCTGCGTCTGTCGCCGATAGACGCTGGGGCTCCGGACGCGGGCAGGACTCCGGGCTGGGGGCGGCTGTCTGACGCCCGGCTCGGTCCTTGCCGCTTGAGCTGCCCGCTTGGGCCTGCGCGCCGGCTCTTGCGTGCGCGTCCGGCTGCCCCGACCCGCGGTGCCGCCTCCGGCCTCTGGCTGAGCCCGAGGGCGGCGGGGCCAGGTGGCGTCGGGTGCTCGACCCTGTGCGCTGCCCCCGCTGCAGGCACCCGGTGGTGAGTGGCCGGCACGACCCCACCCCACAGGCTCTGTGCCCCGTGTCAGGCGTTCTCGTTCTGGGGTGGCTGGCTGCTCTTTGCCCGAGACGAAGGGGCGCCGGCGAGGCGGAAGCGGGCCTCCGTGTGATGGGTCTTCGCCGTGCCTCCCCTGCGGGCCTCCCCCGCCGTGGCTTTAGGCTGGGTGGGTCAACCGATTGATGTGGTGGTGCCACGCTCCGCTGGGCTGGGCCTAAGCCGTGCCAGACGAGGGACGGACGTTCCTGGGGGACGGGACCGCTCTTCTCGTTCTGTCCGCGGGCTCCTCGCCTCTCTTCCGCCCCGCCTGCCGGGGTGTGCGGAAGGCAGGGGTGCGGCCTCCGGCCCCGAACCCGCGGTCTCCCGCCCCCGCCTCCCAGCGTGGGCGGGGACCGGGGTCCTCGGACGCAGCAGACGCTCTCGCTGTGCCTCTTTGGCGTACGCCTCGCGAGCGGCCCTCCCCGCGGCGGGGAGGGCCGCCCCGCCGCCACGCTGCGCGCCCCCCGTCGGTGTGCGAGCGTGCCGCGCCTGGCCCTCCGTGGTGCTCCTGGAGCGCTCCAGGTCGTCCCTCAGGTGCCCGAGGCCGAGCGGTGGTGTTGTTCCCCTTTCCCAGCGTGTCCCTCGGGTCTCCGCCACCGTGGCGGGTGCCGTGAGCGGCTCTCTCTTGGGGGGGTCGAGACGGTAAGGGAGGTGCGCCCGCCTGTTCCCCCCGGCGGTGGGGCCAGGGGCCGCCTCGTTGTGCTGGTCCTCAGCGGCGTGCCGTGGGGGCCTGAGCTTGGCCGAGCGCACGCCCCGTGTGGTCCCCACTACGTGGGGGGCTGCGCGCGGGCGTGGGAGCGATCGTGGGGGCCGGGGCCTGTGAGAGAGGGGGCTGTGTCACGCATCTTGGGCGTGCTCCCCCTCGAGGGCCCGAGGGGCGAGCCCGAGGGCAGCAAGCCTTACCGAGGTCGTGCCCCGGCCCTGGCCGCGAACGCTCCCGTGGGCCGTGTGCTTACCCATACCGCAGACCCCCTCCCCTCCAGGCGACTGGAGGAGGTGTAGGCGGCTCACGGAAGCGCCTCTGCGGGCCCGAAGGAGAGGCGCTGAGTGGGGGATGACGCGCCCTCGGTGAGAAAGCCTTCTCTAGCGATCCGAGAGGGAGCCTTGGGGTACCGAACCCCCCAGCTGCCGCCCCTCCCAAGTGTGCAGTGGCCACCGTGGCGACTGCCAGAGCACGTGGGTAGACCCCCTCGCCTCCGCGGGAGGGGTGCGCCGGTCCCGCGGTGGGGCCGAGCGCCGCTCTTTGCCTACCGTGGCCCGCGCCTCCCCCCTCCGAGTCGGGGGAGGGTCCCGCCGGGCCGAGCCGAGCCGGTGTCCGAGGCGCGGGGTGGCGTGTGTGCGTGCGGGGTCGCCTCCGTTGGCGAGCCCGGAGGGGGGGACCCCCCGGTCCCGGCTCCCCAGTCCCGCAGCCACGGGGAGCCCTGCCGCGCCTGCCCTTGCCTCGAGCCGCAGCCGGCGGCGGTGTGTGGCCCTAGGTCGGGCCGCCTGGCTCGGGAGCGTTTCCCCAGGACGTGTGAGCCCTTGGGGTCGGCTGAGGTGGTGATGGATGTGTGGAGGCGACGCAGATGGATGCGCGAAGGGGTGGACGGGTTCCTCCGCTGCACGCGGGGGGAACCGTCGCATGCTAGGCCCCGGCGGCGGGGCCGGGTCGTGGGGAGGCCCTCGAGGGTGGCGGGCGCCGGCCGGCGTCCCAGGCGTTGGCGGGACCGCCCCCTGGTGTGGGGCGGTGGGGCCCCGCGCTGGTTTTCCTGGTGGCCCGGCTGTGCCCCGGCCCTTTGTCTCCCCCTGGGTGGCGCCCCCGGCCCTGCTCCGTGGCCCTGGCCGTGCGTGTGAGCCGCCCCCTCCCCGTCGCCGCCGGTCTGCCCTCGCCCCTGCCCCCCACCCCTTCCCCCGCCCGGGATCGAGCCTGGCCCTGCCCCGTGAGGGTGCCGCCCCCGGCCGCCACGGCCGGCGGCGTCCCCTGGTGGAGTGCTTGTCGGTTCCCGACGGGGAAGAAGAGGTGGGCGGTGTGGGGGCGCGCCGGTGCGCGTGCGGGAGAGTGTTGTCGCGGGCCGGCCGCGGCTCTCCGGGGTCGGCGGTGGCGGCCGCGAGCCCCTGCGGGGAGGTCCCACGGGGGCCCGAGGAGGCCAGGCGCCGTCGTGCGTGCTGCGGGACCGCCCCTGTGCTGGAGGGCCTCTGGCGGTGAGACCCCGTGTCGTGCCCCGGCGGCGGACTCGCGTCCGTGTCCTTGGGGTGGCCCCCGGGTCCCCCCCGCGGGGGCGCGCGCGCCCGTCTCCCCCGCCCCCGGAGGCTTCCTGCCGCTGTGTCGTTGCGCGTGCGCGACGCCGCCCAGCCGCGCCTCGCCCACCCTGTCTGCGTCCATCCGTCTGCCTGCTCCCGTCCGTCCGTCCCGCCTGCCGGCCCCCGGGGCCGCGCCCCGGTGCGTCTCGCTCCCCGGGCCCGCTGCGGCGCCGCTCCCGTGGCCCGCCGCCGCCGCCCGTCCGCCGAGGTCGTTGCGGCTGGGGCGAGGGGGGCCGCCGTCCCCCGGCGCTCCCGCCCGAGCGTGGGCCGGGGCCCGGCCAGCGCGTTGCGG
>NC_080200.1:32931621-32951621 GCF_030028045.1 Hippopotamus amphibius kiboko | reverse complement strand
GCCGGCCGCCGAGCGACCCTCGGGCCGCGGGCGCCCAGAGACCCGGCCCGCCGGCCGCCGAGCGACAGCACGCGCGGACTCGGGCTGCGCAGCCCCGGGCTGCCGGTGGACCCGCGGCCGCCGCTTGACCCGTGTATGCTTGCTGTTCATCTCCTGGAGATTCCTGCACCAAGCTGATTGAATGAGGAACATGGAAGCACTGTATATAGGCTTTGCATTTTTCTCTTCGTTTCCTGTACTTTGCCTTCGTTTCCTTTGCGTGTGCTCTATTTTATTGTACATGTTATATTGCTTGTTATTTTTTTATTCATTTAAGGTAGGACCGCTTTTATGCGTTTCTACACCTCCCCGCCCCCCCCCCCCCCCCCCCCGCCCCGCGTCTCCCTCCTCTGGTGCCCGCCCCAAATGAGGTCGCATCATCTTTCATAGTGTACATCCTGGGCCAGCATAAGCTTTCCAAGAATAAAATGCCCCCCCGCCTTTCCTTCCCAAGGACACCACGAACACCTCCTGTCCTGTGCAGTGCTTTTTCACCCACCGCCAGCAGAGGGCCCTCTCTGACAGACCCAGGAACTCCCCTGCTCCGAGTCATCCAGGAGAGGCTGTTCCGTTCTGTGTGAAACGGGTGGGGTGGGCTGATGAGACATCATTGCTTAGAAGGCCATCGGGTTCACCGGTTCGGTGGCAAGAGAGAACATCCTCATCCTCCTTGAGGTTGACTCGGAAGGTCTTCGGGCCCGCAGGACACCGCCCCCAAATGGGCCTCCGTGGCATAGGGAGATTTTGCCATGCGAGGTGACAACAGGAGGGGAACACGGACCCTCCTTTCCTTCTCCCGTCTGAAAGCAGGAAGAAAATCTCTCACGGGAACAGGGTGGTGGAGGGGGCGGCCGGGAGGTGTAGAGATGAGGACTGACTGCTTTCCTGTCTTAAGAAATCACGAATCATCCAAGTGGGACCGCTCATAACACACAGAGGACAGAAGTGTGGACGAGATGAGGAGAATGTGTAAGGGAACGTCTTCCACAAGAACTCTTTTCCATAGGCCGACTTCAAGACTTTCCAACATCTCTAGGTTTAGGGGTGGACTGAGTGCCATGAAAGAATGGACATTCAGCAGCCTGTCTACATCATCTCCAAAGAAGGGAAAATGCTGAAACGTCCCTAGCTCCACAAGCCTAAGGGTCTCCCTGCTCCGGAGAGTTGGAGCATATGCGTGCTTCCATGCCTACACAGATCTTGCGCTTTAGGGAAACCACAAACTAGGCAGGAGCCTGGACTTCTACAAGGCAGTCCATGTTCACACGGGTCACTGTGGTTGGCTTCCTTACTTTCATTGGATTGGATTGGGGTGGGGTGGGGTGGGGTGGGGTGGGGGGCGGGGGGGGGCGGTGACAAATGTCCAAGGATGAGGCATCCTAAAGAAGGAACGTGTGTGGTCCAAGCTACCCGAGGTCGCCATCCTCATTGTAGGAAGAGGACCTCTTTGGGGAGTGTGGGGAGGGGGGAGGCAAGGTAGAAGGTATGCAGATAAGGTTTGGGGGAGGGAAAAAAAGACATTTCGGTCCTAAAGCTAGTCATTTCGAAATGGGAAACAAAGGACACAAGGGAAAAGCTAAAACTGGGCACAGGCGATTGGAAAAGGTTTCTGAGGAGAAGAATCTTCGGAAAGGAATGGGAACCGTGGTCAGGACTGCTTAAGATGAGGATGGATTCAAGGACACACATGAGTGTTCGTATCAACAGGAAACCAGTGCAAAACTAGAATTCAGTTTTCTGTCTCTCGGTGAAAAAGGCCAACTTTGGGCTCGGGCTTGGGTGTTTCTTCTATTGCTCTGCTCTCTCCGTCATGAGAGAGAAAGCTTTCCTTCCTTTTTCCGGAAGGAAGGAAGGAAGGAAGGAAGGAAGGAAGGAAGGAAGGCAGGCAGGCAGGCAGGCAGGCTTATGTCTTCTAAAAATCATCACTTCTTTTCTAGGTTACCTTTATCAGGTCTTGGGGGACTCACGTGGACTTAGTCCTCTTGATATTCAAAGAGCCAGGGTTGGCTCACAAGGAAAGAGGCTTCTCTCTTTGCCTAGCAAGTCTTTCCCTGGGATGTGGGTGACGTGGCTAAGGAGGCACTGTTCCCCAGTGACCTATCTAACTGTTTTACACTCGTTGGGGTATTTTGGACACATTTGCCCCCAAACCGAATGACACATGAAGTCTTTTGCACTTAGAATGCATGTTGAGAGAGGATCCAAGAGGAGAGGGCCTAGCTCAAGAATGTGTTCTCTCTCCTTCGAAAGCAGAGCCATGAAACGGAGTAGGCTTCCTGGAGAGGTTTCCTGACATGGGAAGCGTTGTCGAAGAGGAAGGAACGTGAAGCCTTCTTTGGCTTGTGTCTATACACGGGTGTGTTCCAGCTGCTCTGGAAATGATGGGATCCTTCTTCTCTGCCCTGGCATACAGGGTTTTCGGTCGTCCAAATGGAGGCTCACACGACAGGGACTGAGCCCAGTATCAAGGAGATATTCCACCCGAGTTTCATGCCGAGGCGGCAACAACAGCCTCTTGAAAGATGATGGGGGGTGGGGGGGGGCCACACGTGGATCAATTCCATTCTGTCCATTCAACAGAGGGTCGGGGCTACAGCAGACCCCAGAGAGGGACAGCAGACCCCAGAGAGGGGCAGCAGCCCGGCCGGCCACTGGGTCTCCATGTCTCAGGCTTCCTGGGGAACCTCACCCCCCCCCCCAGGTCCCCGCCGCCCCCCGCATTCCGCCACCCACCTTGGTGCATTTCGAATGGCTCCAATTGTAAATAGATGCTGGTGGGAAGATTTCTACAGGTTACCTGCAATGGCTGACCTGTCATGCTTGTCACCCTGGGGGAAAACAATTCTCTTTGTCCCCAGAGGCGTCAGACCTCCTCTCTCAGGAACCCCTGAGCCCCGGCCACTGGACTTCACTCCACTGGCACGTAGTAAGGGTCATCCAAACGTTCCTGTGACGGTGAGTATGGTTTCCATGTGGGTTGAAGCCTTCCCTTGCTGCAAGCCTTCTGTCCTCACCATGGCATAGAGACGGTTAAAAAAAAATTGTGTTTGCCACTTTGGGTATACCTTCCACAGCCTGCAGTGATCAAGGCACCCACTTCGCTGGGCAAGTCCTATGAGCCTTCACAAAAGCTCTTGCAAACTTCTTGGGACCATCACTTTTCCAGTCACGCTCAATCATCAGGCAAGATTGACAGGGCCGATGGGAAAACTGGACTCCGAGAAGAACGAGTGACCTACGTGGGGCTGAATGAACTGAGGACTAGGATGATAGTGTGTGTATGACTACTTGTCTACAATAGGACTGATTGGGGAAGCCGCTGGGGGCGGGGGGGGGGGGGCAGGGTGCGGATACCTTAGGAGCTTGGGATGAACATATACACATTCCTATACGTAAAGTGGATAATCAACAAGCTCTTACGACTTGGCACAGGAAACTATACTCAATACTTTGTAATAACCTGTAAGAGAAAAAAAATCTGAAACAGAATCTATATCTATCTATCTATCTATCTACCTATCTTTCTATCTAAATCACTGTGCTGTACACCTGAAACTGCACGACATTATAAATGCTTCCATTATTTCAAACAGAAAAGAATCTCCTAACCTGAGTGAGAGAGAGAGAGAGAGAACAGGACGGATTGTGAAATCTTTTCTTTTCCAGCTACAAGGGAAAATGAAAACAAACAAAACCCAATTTATTTTAAAAGTTGGACATCCATTTGGTGACTTGTACCCTTGTCAGCAAAATGGAATCACTTCTCTTTTTCTCCCTACCTGCTCCGTCCAGAATTCAGAAACTCTCCGTGAGGCTCCTTATTTCTTTGGCAAGAGAGTCACTTGCACGCGTTCCTTAGAGGCCCACGTTACGTTTCCATAAAACGGGAATACACACTTGTGGATATGAGATTCTGGTGCTATTCATTTTCCTTAGGGTGTTGCTTTTCACCTGAAAACCGGACTGGATCCTGAAGTCTTTCAAGTTGCCCCCAATATCTGGCTACAACTCTCTCCATGAATGTTTCCCACTTTCGCCCACCCTTTTGACTTGGCATCACTGACAACGAAAACGGCCCTTTGCCTGAAGCCCTACAGACCGAAGCTGCAGGACTTGGTGAAAACTTTAGAGACATGGCCACCACAGCTCCTGTGGAAACCATCCTGGTGCCTGTTTCTGTGAGAGCCACTCTGAAAGTCGAACCAAACACCCGACATCATCACAGCCATTTCAAACTGCTAAAGTTGCTTCCACCCTAACATCTACAAATCTTCTTCACTGACACCGCCCCCCACACGCTCCCCCCCCCCCCCCCCACTGGTTTATAATCGGCTCCAGTGATGGACCTTTGTCTTCCTTTGGTTTCCATACAAGTGCCTCTTAGGAAATAACCTGATTGCTTGCACCACAGGCCTAGTTTTTGGGAGCCCATCAACATCACTGCCTCCTGAGAGGAGATATGATAACTGTTTCACAGAACCGACCTGTTCTCAGAACTCAGAAACAGTTTCCATGAAATGGAGGCCTCTACTAACCTATTTTCTCCCTTTCCCTCCCTCCCCGCCTCCCTCCCTCCCTCCATCTCCCTCTCCCTCACACACACACACACACACACACACACACACACACACACACACACACACACACACAGTCACCAGGTCAGCTTTCAATATGTTCAGAGTAGGCCGCCCCAAAATGTGTCTCCTTGAATTCAAGTCGCTTAAGAACTGGACAGCACAAGACCGGACATTCTGGCCCTCCTTTCTGTCCTCCCACAGCAGAGCACGATCTCAAGTTAAGACGTTTGCTTCCACGCATGTCCGTGATTCTCAAATGGTTTAGTGGGGTTTCCTGGGTTAGGAAAAAGAGGGGACTCCTATTTGCCTGAGACAAGGAGAAGTTCTCACACAACCTTCACCCATCCCTCCCTCCCTCCCTCCCTCCCTCCCTCCCTCCCTCCCTCCCTCCCTCCCTGCAGTTTGGAGGGGGCAGCCTAAGGGTGGGGAAATTGGGGAAGGAAAAAAAAAAGCCGTTCGATAAAGGGGAGCTCGAGGCAAAGTCAAAGGCTCCCGATCTGACCGGAGAGCATTCTGCATTTGAATGAAGCGATTGAACAAGGCCCTGCGGAATGAAGCGTCCGGACTTCCCCTCCCCCTCTCCCGGCAACTATCAGCCCTGGCGACTTGGGAAGGAGCGAGCGGTGGAGAAGCGGGCGGGGGCGGGGGCGGGGGCGGGGGCGGGACCAACAGACAATAGCCGCTGCCTGCCTGCCTGCCTGCCGGGCTGAGGCCTGAGGGCTGCGGGCCACGCTGGTTTCTGCAACTCAATCCCTTCCAGGAAGCACCTGTGATGACTGCTTGGCAGGGAATGGTCAAAGCTGAACTCTCTTGGCCTATTTCTGAAAAAGGCCTGAGTCTCAGCTACGACAGATTTTCTGGATTTCTTGGCCCATGCGCAGACCCGCACCCTCCCATCCTGTCAGATCCTTTGTACCCACACCTCCCCTGGGAGAGTTCGTTGGCCTCGTCTGGAACATGAACAAGCAAAACCAAACATAGTGTGACATGATGTATTGGTCTTTATTGAAAAGAAACGTGCTCCTCTCGCACACCTGAGGGCAGGAAGCAAAGGCACGTTCTCAGCAGGACGGGGGACAGGGAACCCGAACCCAGGCCGGTCAGCAGTGGCCCCCTGCCCCCCACCGCCCCGCCCTCCCCATCCCCGTCTCTCCCAGGCCCACGTGGGGCCTCCCTTCCCTGCCTCTCTCTGTGCCCCTCGTCTCCAGCTCCCCCAGCCCAGCTTCCGCACCCCCCCCCCCCCCCGGCCCCGGGAAGGGGAGGCATGTCTGTCCCAGCTCCAGTTCTGATATTTCACTTGTGAAACTTCCCTAGGCCCAGGTGCCAGCTTGCCGTCCTGCTGCTTCATGTCCGTCTCTATCAGCCATGCCCAAAGGGCACGGGAAATTATGGACAGCAAATAGCACACCTAGACGGTGTGTGCGTGGGGGGGGGGGGTGTCCCTTCTCCAGGAAGCAGTGAGGGAACAAAAGGAGGCCTGGGGGAAGGAGTCCTGGGTGCCTATCATCGCGCCCCCGCCCCCCCACCGCCCCGCAGAGCACCATTCATTTCCATCTCCGCATCTGAAGGACACATAGTCCTGGTTGAAGCAACTTGATGAGGATTCCCCTCCTAACGACGTGACAGAACCTATGAAGAACTGCACTCCTTGAATCCATAAATGCTAACGGGATCCAAGGAGTTTTCCATCAATGGCAGAAAAAGAAATGGTCCTGAACATAATAACTGCCAAGTATTCCTCTAGACGGAGGCATCATTCACTTTTTCTTAACTTTTTTTCTTTTCATGTTTTACAATAAACTGTATATATTTAGAGTGTACAATTTGGTACCCCAATCTTCCAATTCATTCCCCCCCAACCCTCCCCGCTTTCCCCACTTGGTGTCCATATGTTTGTGCTCTACATCTGTGTCTCTCTTTCTGCCTTGCACACCAGTTGATGTGTACCATTTTTCTGCAGTCCACATATATGTGTGAATATACAATATTTGTTTTTCTCTTTCTGACTCACTCTCATTCACTTGTTAACAACAGTAACGATGACGACGACAAGGACAAGGATAAGGACCGGAAAAACAACAACAGAGAGAGCACTGGGCGAGTTTTCCACTTCTTAAAGGAAGGAGGCCGTGTTCCCAGGCAGGTTGGCTCAGCTGCACAGTTCCCTCCGGTGACTATTCCTGGGGGCACCGTCGAGGTGATGCACGAAACACACAGGAGGAGGCCTTCTTGAATGTCCTGCCCAGGAAATGGGGACATGATTCCAGCAGTGGCGATGGCTGCCCTTCTCTTTAGGGTGACACACGGGCCTGATGGCACCGGGCAAACCCTCCCCTCCCTCCCTCCCTCCCTCCCTCCCTCCCTCCCTCCCTCCCACCTACCTTCCTTCCTTCCTTCCTTCCTTCCTTCCTTCCTTCCTTCCTTCCTTCCTTCTTGAGGCTCTTGGCCTCCCCACTGAAAGGAAGAGCCCAGGGCCCAGCAGCAAAGACCTTCTGCTGATCCTTGCCAGGGGGCTCTCATTTTACACACTTGAATAGGATCAGTAGACACCGTCATCTCATGAGAAGCAGAAAATATCATCTAAAAGCCTACTTTCCTGGTGTCTCAGCGTCCAGGGCTCCTCCTTCTCAGGGATCTTGTGCTCTGTAGGGATAATTCACATGCTGGGGGAGTAGGTTCCCAATAGCATCTTATGAAATGGATTACAGGATGTCTTCCTTTGAAAAAGATAAAGATTATTTGGGAAAGTTATTCATATGAAGCACATGGATGATATCCTCTCTGATCTATATATTAGAGTTGACCGTTGAACAACCAACATGGGGGATTAGGGGGGCCGACCCCACACACACCATTGAGAACCCATGCATAACTTCACAGTCCAAGCTCTGTATCGGGGCTTCCACCTCTGGGTACTCAGCAACCAGAGATCCTGCAGTGCCATAGTGCACAGCTATGGAAAACATCCCCTTATGAGTCACACACACACACACACACACACACACACACACACACACACGCGCGCGCACGTGCTCGAGCGCAGACATCTCAACTTTGTTACCCAAACGTTAGTGGTGTTCGAATAATCTTAGAAGTGATGACTGCTGTCTGATGAAATCAATGGATCCATCAATCAATCTATGACACTACACTTTGTATTTCCTAGTCTCAAAATTATTTGGAATTTGGCTCCTTAGAAGTTTAGCTTGGTCCTTCAAGGACAGTGTCAGTTGGAGAGAAAATAACATTTCTTCAAATCATGGAAGTGAAATAGTCCTGGACGCTTATGTGAAACATTAACATAATTTTTCTTCTTTATTTTATAAGATAACTGGAATTAGGAAGAAAATCTCCTCGTGAAAAACCAGGTGCTACCTTTCCTTGACTGATGATCGAAGAGGAGAAAGCATTTTCTGGGCCCATGCAACTTGAGAGAAGTTCTAACTTTTCTGGAAAAGAAAGATTCCCACCCTCCCCTTGCTCGGCCATGCTAGAAACCTTCCCCTGCCCCAAACTCTGACGTGTCCCCTTGTTTGGCCTCACTGTGTGTCGTCCGTGGGCACGGGAACACACTTGCGTTCCGTAACAGGAGAGCCTATGGAGAAAAGATCTCTGCCCACTTTCATGGGATCTGCATTGCTGGCTAGGTAAACCTAAGACATCAAAAGAAGTGCCTTGGAACACATGCTCCTTCCACACTGGTCACCTCATAGGATTCCTAAATGACTCTGGTTCAGCACTCACTCGACTTGGCTGTGTTTCTGTGCTTCCTGACCTAAAGGATCTATCTGGATATGCCACCCGATAGAAGCTGAAATAAATTCACTTTGGACGTGTGTGAATGCCGTTCATACAGAGAGTGGGGACTGCAGGGAGCTCTTGTGGATAAAGAAAAATGGGGGAACACATGTAGGCGACAGCACATAAAGTATAGAAAGATACACGAAGGTTTCCTTCGTTCGCGGGTTGGGAAGGGGGAACGACAGAACATTCCCTGCTTCTACTCTACGCACGCACGCAGGCAGGCAGGCAGGCAGGCAGGCAGGCAGGCAGGCAGGCAGGCACCGGAGTGGGGTGGGGTGGGGGGAGCTGGCTCCTTACCCCACCCACCAGGGACGCGTGCGCGTTTAAAGAGACCAGGAGGAACGTGGTGGCGGTGGCGATGAGGAAGGAGGACCACGTTCAAGGTGTGGATTTGCGGTGAGGGCTACGTGAGGTGACTAAGAACTCGGTGCAGTGAGCGGCCCATACAAGGACAGAAGCGATGGTCCCCTAATGCTTGCAGGGCCTGGCCAGGAGCATGAACGGGCGCCCGTGTCCCCAGGTTGGCATCATGACACTAGTTCATCCCTGTGAAACAGGATGTGTTTTCTGTGTTCTCCTGTCTTGACAAACACACGTCTTTACCTGTGTCTCCGTACAACGACGGTCTCTGCGTGACAGTCGGCAGAACATCCCCAGGGACAATTATCACAGAGACCTGAGGTTCTGCTTGGCTGGCAATGCTTGTGTGAATACTGCAGTGAGATACAGACAGACAGACAGACAGACAGACAGACAGACAGACACACACACACACACACACACACACACACACACACACACACACACCCCTACGTATAATTATGTGTATTTAATACGATATCTGTATTGATTTTCTGTCTCAGATGACGAATGATGCTGTCAGCCTCATGATTTTCACACAGGGTTTCTGTGTGTGTCCTACTGTCGGGACAACATAGCCGGTCTGTGTCATGGAAGCAGAGACACCGTGGGAGTCACAGGAATGAAGACCTCGTTCTAGGAACTGGACCTTCCAGAGGCCTGGGAGCAGCTGGGCAGGGCAGGGCTGGGCTGGGCTGCGGAGGAGGGGAGGGGAGGGAAGGCTGTGGCTCTCAGTCCTCTGAGTGCCCGGTGGCAGTGGCGGAGGTGGCAGTGCCGATGGAGCTGTCAGCGCCCACAGGGAAAGGTAGCCACCGATGTGCGGGGCCACAGGGGAGACATGGAGAGACTCGGGGGAAGGCACAGCTGTCCCTCGGTGGATCTGCGGCCAGGCAGCCAGGAGTGGCCTGGGCCACTGTCGTCCAGGGGGCACCAGCTGGGAACACTAGCCAGACGCAGGGCGGCGGGGGTGGGTGGGTGTGTGTGTGTGTGTGTGTGTATGTGTGGATGGACAGCCTTCCACCCTGCACCTCTGTGCCCACCTGTCACCGTGTGGGATGGCGACAGCCTGCAGAGAGCCTTGGCTGTGGCTTCACTTCCAATGCCTACATCCCATCCAGCGTTCTCTTCGCACCAGCCCTACCCTGGGGTCGCACGGGGAGGGGGAGACTCAGAAAGGCGGTTCCCAGGCTGCCCCCGCATGGAAGTCACATGAGCCTCCGGACATGGCCGTGCCACGTCAAACACGCGTCTGGAGGTAGGTCAGACTTTACATTGTGTTACGGTTTGTTTTCTTGGGAGAAGTTGTGTCTCTTAGGCCAGGAGCAACTGGAATTGTCGGTCAAAGTCCTCAGGCAGCCCTTTGACTTGGAGGCCGAGCACAAGTTTGACACGGTATGTTTCCGGTGACATGGAATTGCAGATGGCCCACGAAGCATGCTCTCGGCAATACTGCCAAGCCTGTGGTCTCACAGGGGACGGTCTCCTCGACCGAGATGTCACCATCTCGGGAGTCCGCACCTGGAGCGACACGGTGACCTCAGGACGGGCGCCCTGTCTGTGCGCCCCATCCGGATGCGCGTGGACGGGAATGGAGCAGCTCTGGGAACGGTGGACGATGCCAGCTCTTGTTCTTCTGCTCTGCTGCCTGCCGTGCACGGCTGTGGAGAGGGACGCGCCGCTGTGGAGAGGGATGAGCCGAGTCCAGTGTCTCTGAACCCACCCCAGGCAAAGAGGAGCAGGACAGTGGGTGTGGGCCCTCCCTCGTGTGTGGCCAGGATCCTGTGCGGGGGGAGAGTCCCTGGCCCTCCCGCTGAGAGGAAGGTGCGAGAGGTGGATCGGCGGCGGCGTCTTTCCTCGGGGCCCCAGAGCTTCTGCGGCTCCGATCTCCCCTCTTCACAGTTCTAGTTGGCGCCCGCCCCAGCACAAACCTACCTGAGAGCTTCCCTGGTATCCGGAAGCGATGGCTTTGTGTTTTGAGGACGCAAGGGGAGAAAGAGCTGAGCAAAGCTTTTCCCTGGAACCTGAGTGTCTATGGGTGTGTCTGGCCCATCACCAGCGAGCGTGCTGAGTGCCACTTCCTGAGGGCAGGTGCTCTTTAAGGAAAGTATGGCTTCGTATCTTTGTGACACGCAGGCCCTTCTAGAATGTGGAGCGAGTTTCTCAAGAATCCCAGCAGAATCCCAGGTGCTGTGGAGGCTAGGGCCTCAAAGGTCCGGCTCCATCCCCTCTCTCCATCCTGGCCTGGCCTGGCCTGGCTGGGCCCCTAAGGACCCTGCTGGCCTCTAGAGTGGCCCCTGCTTCTCGGTTGGTTTCCACGCTGCTGCTCACAGAGCCATCTTCTCCAAAGGCAGCCGACCGCCGTATTCCTTCCGTGGAGGCCTGGCACGGCTCTCCTCGGCTTGGATGATAGCATGAGAGGACTGACAAGCTGGGTCCTTCCTCCAGGGCTGACCTTTTACAAACTCCGCCTTGAAGAGGGGTAAAGTCAGCATGTCATTCTCACGTGTAAGATGGGACCCGAGGGGCCCGTTCCTAGCTCTACCACTTGGGAGAGTGGGGGACTCTTCCGTCAAGGAAACGGAGAGCTCATACTTGATGGTGCGGTTGTCAGAAGCCTTTTTCTAAGCCTCCCCTGGCCCCACCGTGTCAGAAAGACGTGTCCCTCCACCTGCCGGGGACTTGATGAAGGAGAGTCACTCTGGTAGAAGTACCCGAAGCTCGATGACTTCACTGCCGTCTCCCTTTCTCTGGCACGGGCCCGCCCCTGGAGGAGCCCTGTCTTCACCTGGCCGTGACGGCACCGCTCAGGGGAGCTGGAGACAGGACCCCAATGAGGGCAGGTGGATGGGAGCCTGTTCAAAATGACCTACACACCCAATCTGCCGTAGACATGGTCCACAGATCGTGGACGTGCCTGTGCCCCCGAAGACATCCGTGTGGCCCCGGGCATCCGGCAGCCATCTTCTCCATGTTCTCCTGACCTGTGCTCTCGCTCTTTTCTCCGGAGCACTCGCCTGATGATTCGTGGGGGCATGAAACCCCAGCTGGCAGGAGCCAAATGATCTTCCCAACACAAGGGAAAAGAAGAGGTGGGGTCCCGCATCCATCCAATGTTTCTGTGCCTAAGAATGAGTTTCTAAGAAATCTCATCCTCCTTTAGCTCCCTTAACACCCCCCCCACCCCGGCGCCCGCCAGCCCGGGCCATAGTATAGTTACTTTCCCAGATTTCCTCCCTCTCCTCAGCAGAACCGAAGAGATTGTAGGTGTTGCCACTTCTCTGAGTCTTTCTTTGCTTTCTTAGGAGGGCTGCCCCATGTCACGTAAAACTTGGAAGACATACATGCGTGAGCATCTCTCCTTGTGATTCTAACCCAGGGAAGAGCATTTAAAACTCGAAAGGAGGCAAACTAGGGTTCAGGCACCCAGAGTTGAGCTGGGTGGCCACTGGGAAGAGAGTTCCAGACCCCTTCCTGTTTGGGGGAGGGGGAAATCTCCCCCTCTGCCCCTCTTGAGTCCTCGTGGCTGGACTCATCCTAACATGGACTCAAGGCGGATAGAGGAAGCGGGAGCGGGAACACGTGTTCGTTTGTTGTTGTTGTTGTTGTTTTACCTTCTAGCCGTGAGAAGTGGCTGAGGCGGGCAGCTTTTCGACTGTGTAGACCAAGGGACAGTACATGTGTGAGACAGGGATCAGACCGAGAGACTTAGCTTTCGGGTGCGCCCTGAGGGAAGGAAGAATCTAAACAGAGTTTGGGCTTGGGGGGGGTCCCTGAAAGAAGTCACAGTGTCTGTCTCCCTAGGCTTCTCGGCCCCAATGAATTCCCTACTTTGGGGATCGGAGCGTCCTCCTAACTCCAGGTGCAGATGCAGGGAGTGCGCCTTTCACCCGAGAGAGAGATGGATGTCTCGCTTTCAGGGAGACACAAAGAAGAGCCCGAGGGTCCCTCTTGTGTTGGCCGCCTGCTTGAGGTCACCGTCACGCCAAATGATCACTGTGCCACGGAGGTGCATTTTGGCGTGGCCTATCCTGGGCTCCACAGCCACCTCCCTGAGAACGGGTATGGTCAGAACCGTAGGAAGCTCAAGGGCGCCGCCAGCCGGTTTCAAAAACGTATCTGTCAGCACCTGCTGGCTGCAACCGCGAGGTTTGCAAGTGCCCTCCGCATAATTCTCCCCCTCCCCCGCAACGACGTCATCACTTCCAATCCTGGCGAACAATGTATGGAACCTTTGCTGGGGTTTTCGTTTGTTTCTCTTTTGTGGGGTTTCTCTCTCTCTCTCTCTCTCTCTCTCTCTCTCTCTCTCTCTCTGTCTCTCTGTCTCTGTCTCTGTCTCTGTCTCTGTCTCTGTCTCTGTCTCTCTCTGTCTCTCTCTCTCTGTCACACGCGCTCTGATGTTCGGGGCCTAATGGGAGAAATGAAATCAAGCGAGGGGTTTTGCCCTCAGGTTGCCTTGGTCTCGGGTTGACTTGTGTGCGCTGAGAAAGACGGCCTTTACTGAAGGCCCTGCGCAGACTTTTTGACACCCCCGATCCATGGAATCCTGAAGCTGTGGAACCTAGAAATCTTTCGGTCTCCTTTTGATTTGGAAATCTTCTCCTTGACAGAAAGAAGCCCATTTAAAAGAGAAAAAGAAAAAGTGGAACTGCATGAGCAGATCGGTTTTTAGATCTCAGCCGGGCGGCTGCCCGGTTCTCTGGGGAGAACTGTCTTCATCTTGCAAATCTGTACACACAGCCCACAGTGGCCTGGGATGGAGGCCAGTGGACTGGATTGGGCAGAACCTGAGACCAGAGGAAAGAGAAAAAAAATAAGAAAAATGGTGGTGGTGGTTGGGGGGAGGGGGAAGAGGTCTGCTTTGAAAAATAGGAACTGCTGGCAGGGCTCCCTCACCCCCACCCCCCCACCCCAAAGTAGGACTGTGTATCCAGGCGTAGAAATGATACTGCGCCAAGAAGGCAAGCGCTGTTGAGACTGCTGTTCCTATGATGTTACAAACCGAAAGCGATGCTTTCTGGTCGAGGCTCTCCATGACAATCTGCTAAGCAAATCACACGTTGGCTGTTTTGGACGTTCTCTGCAGTTTTCATTGGGAGTGAGGAAGAGCCGTTTGTACATGTTTTGATACAATGTTTTGAATGCTGTGGGACCATGGTATGTTTCCGCCGTGGATGAACAAGGTTGCCTTTTCCAGCTTCCGCTTGCATGGTCATTTCCTGGTCCTGACGACCCCCCCGCCCCAAGTGAGGGAGGCCTGTGTGTCTTTGTGTCCATTTAGAAGGGTTGGTGCTTGATGCCAGCATGATATCCAAATCTTGATTTTGGACTTACCAAACTACTGTTGGGAGTTTGTTTCTTGTCTTAATCTCCCTTAACTCTTGCAGTCACCTGAGTGTCCACTCTTGATTTCGCGTCTCTCTCTGCCTCTGTCTCTGTCTCTCTCGCTCTTTCCTTTTGTTGATTTCTTCAAGGCAAGCCATCTTTTTCCTCCTCCTCCTCCTCCTCCTCCTCCTCCTCCTCCTCCTCCTCCTCCTCCTCCCCCCCCTCCTCCTCCTCCCCCACCACCCTCCTCTTCCTCTTGCTCCTTTCTCTGCCCCCCTCCCCCCTCCCTCCCTCCTCCCCCCGCCCTTTTAAAATGGAAGTCTAACAGACTGACAAGAGTATATTGGTTTTCAGGTGTATACCCTAGCGAGTGGCTATGTTTACACATGGCCCAGGGATCTCCGTGATAAGTCTCGTTACTGTCTGTCACCATTCGATGTCATGACAGTAGGATGGACTCTATTCCGCCTGCTGTACATGACATCCTGCGAGTGAGTTGTTTATTTCATAACTAGAAGTGGGCACCGCTTCCTCTCCCTCACCTATTGCACTCGTCTCCCTCTTCCCCCCTCCCTCCCTCCTCTGGCCACCCCCCATTTGTTCCTTTTAGGTGTCGAGGAACCTGTTTGCGGTTCCTTCTTTGTGTTCATGTGTGTGTATTGCTGTGTACGTTCTTCACAGACATGATAGTCTCGCGACCTGAGGTATCTTGTGTAGCGCAATACCCTCTGGGTCTCTCCATGTTTCCGCGGATGGCAAGACCTCATTCCCTGGTAGGGTTGAGTCATAAACGCGCGCGCGCCTGTGTGTGACTAGGTAGAGACGTATGCACACAGAGAGCGCTATCGGTATGTCCCTAACTATGGCTACATAGGGATAGGTGTGGATACACATACACGTGTATGTATGTGTCACCCTCACCCCCTCGGTGGGCACGTAGTGGAGTTGCTGGGTCACGTGGTAGTTGTTGGTGCAGTGCTTTCAGGGACTTCTGTGCTGTTTTCCGTAGTGTCATCTGTTGTCGGGGAGCCATTCTGTCAGGCGCCAGGTGATATCTCTGAGTCCTCCAGCATGACATGGTGGTGGTCTCTCTCAGCGTGAAAAATAGGTGTCCCGTCAGGAGCCACTTTCCTCTGCCGTTTGGAACTTGCTGTCGCGATTCCAGATCCTGGGCCTGGCCGTGTATGCTTGTGCAGAGAAATGCCAGCGCTTTCTATCATACCCTCCATTTAAAAAAAAAATGGTTCTGTATTTGATGGGCTGCGTTGGGTCTTTTTTTGCTGTGCGCGGGCTTTCTTTCCGTTGCGGTGAGTGGGGGCTCCCCTTCGTTGTGGTGCGCAGGCTCCTCATTGCCAGTGGCTTCTCTTGGTGCGGAGCACGGGCTCCAGGCACGGGGGCTTCAGGAGTTGCGGCACATGGGCTCAGTCGTTGTGCCTCACGGGCTTCGTTGCTCCGCGGCATGTGGGACCTTCCTGGAGCAGGGATCGAACCCGTGTCCCCTGCAGTGGCGGGCGGATTCTTAAGCAGTGCGCCAGCTAGGCAGCCCCAGTTGTTTCTTGTATTTCAGGGAAAGGTTTCCTTTGGCTTTTGGTTTTGTCCCCGCCCCCACCCCCCAAGAAAGGTACTGTTGGTTGCTTTGTTGACAGTGGAAAACTGTGTTGCGGTTGCTGTTGGAGTGGTGGGGGTCGTCGTCCTTGTTGCTTTGTTTCCTTTGTGGGCGTTGTTTTCTGTTGGTTTTTTCTGGCTTTGTTTCCTTGTGGATGAAAATGCCTGGTCTTGGTCTGCTCTGTTCAGGCCTCCTGCCCACTTTCCCCATCGGGTTGCTTGTTCTGGGGGGGCTGCGTTGCATGAGGCCTTGCCCTGTTTTGGACAGGAACCTCTTATGGGACATGCTTGAGGTTTTCAGATGCGTGTGTGTGTGTACGTGTACACGTGTGTGTGTCTGTACGTGTACACGTGTGCATACACGTACATGTGTGTGTGCCTTTACGTACTCCTTGAAGGGCCACAGCAGTCCCAGAGCTTGACTTTGACTTTTTGGTAGTTTGGCTTGGTTTGATTTTGGTGGGACGACAGGTCACTGTGAACCTTTACTGTAAATCTCTCTCTCACACGCACGCGCGCGCGCGCGCGCGCACACACACACACACACACACACACACACGCACGCACGCACGCACACTCACCACGTTGCATTGTGTAGATGTCCTGGAACGCGGTTTCTTTAGTGGATGGCTGTTGACTCGCTGCTCCCCGCCCCCCTGCCCCCGCCCGCCGGTGACTGTGGTCAGTCCATTTTGAAATCCACGTTCTGACCTCAAGGGCATGTTCCCCACCCACGCACCCATGTGTTCTCTTTGGACTTTGTCGCGGTCTGTGCGGAAATAGATGTTTGTTTCCATTTGTGTGGGGCCAGAGTGTATGTTTACTTTCGTTTCTAGCTTCCGGGCTCTGCGTATCAGCTTTCCAAAGCCCTTCCCCGTGCCAGAAGGGATGAGTTCCTGCGTCGTTCTCTGAGCGCTTGCCTGGTTTCGTTTCGCTGGTCCCCGCCTTCCCTCCCTCCCTCCCTCCCTCCCTCTCACCCTCCGGGGAGCTGGGGATCTCGCTTGTGGCACTGTGGGCGTCTCCGTGGAATTCCCCGCGCCCCCCCCCCCCCCCATGGCCTGGAATCGCGTCCCCTTCCAGGCAGCCTCCCGGCGGCATCTTGCCAGCTACCCCCGCCCCCGTGTGCTGCCGGGGATCGGGACGCGCCGTGTCGTGTCGTGTCGTGTCGTGTCGGGCCGGGAGCTAGCTCCGAGGCGGACCCCTCGGGGCCGCGCGGGACGCCCGCCCCGCTCCGGGAGGAGCTCGGGCGTTTGGGCGGCCCGGCGCTCCGGCGTCCTCGGTGGCCGGCCGGCGACCGGGATCCGGCCCGGGGACGTTCGAGCCGGTTGTCGGGCGCCACCTGGCGGCCGCTTTTATATTGTCCCTTCCCTCCGGAGCTCCGGCGACCTTGTCGAGGGCTGTGACTCAGCCGCCGGGCCCGAAGCAGAGTTCCGGGAGGCGGGCGACGCTGGTGCTGGCAGCCCCGGTGGCGCCGAGGCGTAGGCGCCTCCTGCTGTCGCCTGAGATTGGGCCTGCAGATCTATGGGGCTGTGACTGCCGCCGCGCTCCCGAGCCGGGGCTGAGGGGCCGCCTGGCCGGGTCGACCAGCATGCGCCCGTGCCCCTCCGGCCGCGGGAACCCATGTCGGGTCGTGCCGCCGCGGTGGGAGAGGAGAGGGTCTGCCGCGCCCGGAGCGCCTGGGACTTGGTGGCCCGGCCTTCTCCTGGGCCGCCCTTGGGAGCGTTCGTTCCCCGACCCCCCCCACCTCCCTTTCCCGGTGCCCCCCGCGTCCCGCTCCGGAGGTGGGGACCGGCTCGGGCCGAGCGTTGAGGCCGGTGGAGGCCGCCACGGGCTCGGTGGTGGACGCGCGTGCGTCCCGGTCGTCAGATGCTTTCGGGCCGATGGTTTTCCGAGCCGGACTCCAGAGGTGAGGACCGGCCTGGGCCGCCAGCGGTGACCCGGAGAGGCTGGCCCGGGCCTGGGTGCGTTGCCCCGTGGGCTCCGGGCGTCTCCCTGGAGAAATGGGTTCAAGTCCCGATGGGTCCGGAGACGTGGACGGACCGGCCCCTGCTCGCGCAGGTGGCCGGCGAGGGTGCACCCGGCCTGTCAGCGTGCCCGCGTGGGTCCCGGTCGTCGGACGCGACTTTGTCTCCCCCCTCCGCTCTCCACCCCGAGTCCGGGCCGGGAGGTGGGGACTGGCGCGAGCCATACTGGGTGGCCCGGGGAGGGGCTCCCGGGCCCGGGCGTGGTCCCTCATGGGGCCCGCTCATCGGAGGCGGCTCGGAGGGGTGCTGTGTTTCTTTCTTGGAACCAAGTCCTGGCCCGGAGACTCGGATGGACCGGTGCCTGCCCGCGTGGGGGGACCGGGGAGGGCGTCCCCAGCCCGCTCCCTCTCCCCCGTGTCCCCGGCCCACTCTGCCACCCCTCCATCCCCGGGTCGACCAGGTGGCCCCGGGCGCTCCGGGGCAAGTGTGGATGGGGAAGTGTTGGGGGCAGGTGGCCGGACCGAGGTTCCGGGGGCCCCCGTGAACCTCGTGGGTGGGCCCCGCTGTCGGGCGCGATGATTTCTTCCGCCGGAAATGGGGCCTTTTTGCCACCAGATAGGTGCTGACACGGTGTTCTTCTGCGTCTGTCGCCGATAGACGCTGGGGCTCCGGACGCGGGCAGGACTCCGGGCTGGGGGCGGCTGTCTGACGCCCGGCTCGGTCCTTGCCGCTTGAGCTGCCCGCTTGGGCCTGCGCGCCGGCTCTTGCGTGCGCGTCCGGCTGCCCCGACCCGCGGTGCCGCCTCCGGCCTCTGGCTGAGCCCGAGGGCGGCGGGGCCAGGTGGCGTCGGGTGCTCGACCCTGTGCGCTGCCCCCGCTGCAGGCACCCGGTGGTGAGTGGCCGGCACGACCCCACCCCACAGGCTCTGTGCCCCGTGTCAGGCGTTCTCGTTCTGGGGTGGCTGGCTGCTCTTTGCCCGAGACGAAGGGGCGCCGGCGAGGCGGAAGCGGGCCTCCGTGTGATGGGTCTTCGCCGTGCCTCCCCTGCGGGCCTCCCCCGCCGTGGCTTTAGGCTGGGTGGGTCAACCGATTGATGTGGTGGTGCCACGCTCCGCTGGGCTGGGCCTAAGCCGTGCCAGACGAGGGACGGACGTTCCTGGGGGACGGGACCGCTCTTCTCGTTCTGTCCGCGGGCTCCTCGCCTCTCTTCCGCCCCGCCTGCCGGGGTGTGCGGAAGGCAGGGGTGCGGCCTCCGGCCCCGAACCCGCGGTCTCCCGCCCCCGCCTCCCAGCGTGGGCGGGGACCGGGGTCCTCGGACGCAGCAGACGCTCTCGCTGTGCCTCTTTGGCGTACGCCTCGCGAGCGGCCCTCCCCGCGGCGGGGAGGGCCGCCCCGCCGCCACGCTGCGCGCCCCCCGTCGGTGTGCGAGCGTGCCGCGCCTGGCCCTCCGTGGTGCTCCTGGAGCGCTCCAGGTCGTCCCTCAGGTGCCCGAGGCCGAGCGGTGGTGTTGTTCCCCTTTCCCAGCGTGTCCCTCGGGTCTCCGCCACCGTGGCGGGTGCCGTGAGCGGCTTTCTCTTGGGGGGGTCGAGACGGTAAGGGAGGTGCGCCCGCCTGTTCCCCCCGGCGGTGGGGCCAGGGGCCGCCTCGTTGTGCTGGTCCTCAGCGGCGTGCCGTGGGGGCCTGAGCTTGGCCGAGCGCACGCCCCGTGTGGTCCCCACTACGTGGGGGGCTGCGCGCGGGCGTGGGAGCGATCGTGGGGGCCGGGGCCTGTGAGAGAGGGGGCTGTGTCACGCATCTTGGGCGTGCTCCCCCTCGAGGGCCCGAGGGGCGAGCCCGAGGGCAGCAAGCCTTACCGAGGTCGTGCCCCGGCCCTGGCCGCGAACGCTCCCGTGGGCCGTGTGCTTACCCATATCGCAGACCCCCTCCCCTCCAGGCGACTGGAGGAGGTGTAGGCGGCTCACGGAAGCGCCTCTGCGGGCCCGAAGGAGAGGCGCTGAGTGGGGGATGACGCGCCCTCGGTGAGAAAGCCTTCTCTAGCGATCCGAGAGGGAGCCTTGGGGTACCGAACCCCCCAGCTGCCGCCCCTCCCAAGTGTGCAGTGGCCACCGTGGCGACTGCCAGAGCACGTGGGTAGACCCCCTCGCCTCCGCGGGAGGGGTGCGCCGGTCCCGCGGTGGGGCCGAGCGCCGCTCTTTGCCTACCGTGGCCCGCGCCTCCCCCCTCCGAGTCGGGGGAGGGTCCCGCCGGGCCGAGCCGAGCCGGTGTCCGAGGCGCGGGGTGGCGTGTGTGCGTGCGGGGTCGCCTCCGTTGGCGAGCCCGGAGGGGGGGAC
>NC_080200.1:32896621-32919121 GCF_030028045.1 Hippopotamus amphibius kiboko | reverse complement strand
CTCGGGCCGCGTGCCCCCGAGAGCCAGGACGCCGGGAGACCGTCAGCACGCGCAGACTCGGGCTGCGCAGCCCCGGGCTGCCGGTGGACCCGCGGGCCCGCGGGACCCCGGTCAACCAGCAGGCCGCGCCGTCCCGTACCGCCGGGTAACCAGCACGGCGGCGGTCCCAGGCCCTCCACGCCCGTGCTGCCGAGCGGTCTGCAGGCCGCGGGCCGCCGAGCGACCCTCGGGCCGCGGGCGCCCGAGACCATGCCCGCCGGCCGCCGAGCGACCCTCGGGCCGCGGGCGCCCGAGACCCGGGCCGCCGGCCGCCGAGCGACCCTCGGGCCGCGCGCGCCCGAGACCATGCCCGCCGGCCGCCGAGCGACCCTCGCGCCGCGGGCTCCCCGAGACCCGGGCCGCCGAGCGGCGTGCAGGCCGCGGGCTGCCGGCCGCAGAGCGACCCTCGGGCCGCGGGCGCCCGAGACCATACCCGCCGGCCACCGAGCGCCCCTCGGGATGCGGGCGCCCGGGACCCGGGCCGCCGAGCGACCTGCAGGCTCCGTGGCCGCGGGCCGCCGAGCGACCCTCGGGCCGCCGAGCGACCCTCGGGCCGCCGGTCGACTTGCAGGCAGGTCGACCAGCCGGCCGCGGGCCGCCGAGCGCCCCTCGGGCCGCGGGCGCCCGGGACCCGGGCCGCCGAGCGACCTGCAGGCTCCGTGGCCGCGGGCAGCCGAGCGACCCTCGGGCCGCCGGTCGACTTGCAGGCAGGTCGACCAGCCGGCCGCGGGCCGCCGAGCGCCCCTCGGGCCGCGGGCGCCCGGGACCCGGGCCGCCGAGCGGCCTGCAGGCTCTGTGGCCGCGGGCCGCCGAGCGCCCCTCGGGCTGCGGGCGCCCGGGACGCGGGCCGCCGAGCGACCTGCAGGCTCCGTGGCCGCGGGCCGCCGAGCGACCCTCGCGCCGCGGGCTCCCCGAGAGCCGGGCCGCCGAGCGGCCTGCAGGCCGCGGGCTGCCGGCCGCCGAGCGCCCCTCGGGCTGCGGGCGCCCGGGACCCGGGCCGCCGAGCGGCCTGCAGGCTCCGTGGCCGCGGGCCGCCGAGCGACCCTCGGGCCGCGGGCGCCCAAGACCCGGGCCGCCGGCCGCCGAGCGACCCTCGGGCCGCGCGCGCCCGAGACCCGGGCCGCCGGCCGCCGAGCGACCCTCGGGCCGCGCGCGCCCGAGACCATGCCCGCCGGCCGCCGAGCGACCCTCGGGCCGCGCGCGCCCGGGACCCGGGCCGCCGGCCGCCGAGCGACCCTCGGGCCGCGCGCGCCCGGGACCCGGGCCGCCGGCCGCCGAGCGACCCTCGGGCCGCGCGCGCCCGGGACCATGCCCGCCGGCCGCCGAGCGACCCTCGGGCCGCGCGCGCCCGGGACCATGCCCGCCGGCCGCCGAGCGACCCTCGGGCCGCGCGCGCCCGGGACCCGGCCCGCCGGCCGCCGAGCGACCCTCGGGCCGCGGGCGCCCAGAGACCCGGCCCGCCGGCCGCCGAGCGACAGCACGCGCGGACTCGGGCTGCGCAGCCCCGGGCTGCCGGTGGACCCGCGGCCGCCGCTTGACCCGTGTATGCTTGCTGTTCATCTCCTGGAGATTCCTGCACCAAGCTGATTGAATGAGGAACATGGAAGCACTGTATATAGGCTTTGCATTTTTCTCTTCGTTTCCTGTACTTTGCCTTCGTTTCCTTTGCGTGTGCTCTATTTTATTGTACATGTTATATTGCTTGTTATTTTTTTATTCATTTAAGGTAGGACCGCTTTTATGCGTTTCTACACCTCCCCGCCCCCCCCCCCCCCCCCCCGCCCCGCGTCTCCCTCCTCTGGTGCCCGCCCCAAATGAGGTCGCATCATCTTTCATAGTGTACATCCTGGGCCAGCATAAGCTTTCCAAGAATAAAATGCCCCCCCGCCTTTCCTTCCCAAGGACACCACGAACACCTCCTGTCCTGTGCAGTGCTTTTTCACCCACCGCCAGCAGAGGGCCCTCTCTGACAGACCCAGGAACTCCCCTGCTCCGAGTCATCCAGGAGAGGCTGTTCCGTTCTGTGTGAAACGGGTGGGGTGGGCTGATGAGACATCATTGCTTAGAAGGCCATCGGGTTCACCGGTTCGGTGGCAAGAGAGAACATCCTCATCCTCCTTGAGGTTGACTCGGAAGGTCTTCGGGCCCGCAGGACACCGCCCCCAAATGGGCCTCCGTGGCATAGGGAGATTTTGCCATGCGAGGTGACAACAGGAGGGGAACACGGACCCTCCTTTCCTTCTCCCGTCTGAAAGCAGGAAGAAAATCTCTCACGGGAACAGGGTGGTGGAGGGGGCGGCCGGGAGGTGTAGAGATGAGGACTGACTGCTTTCCTGTCTTAAGAAATCACGAATCATCCAAGTGGGACCGCTCATAACACACAGAGGACAGAAGTGTGGACGAGATGAGGAGAATGTGTAAGGGAACGTCTTCCACAAGAACTCTTTTCCATAGGCCGACTTCAAGACTTTCCAACATCTCTAGGTTTAGGGGTGGACTGAGTGCCATGAAAGAATGGACATTCAGCAGCCTGTCTACATCATCTCCAAAGAAGGGAAAATGCTGAAACGTCCCTAGCTCCACAAGCCTAAGGGTCTCCCTGCTCCGGAGAGTTGGAGCATATGCGTGCTTCCATGCCTACACAGATCTTGCGCTTTAGGGAAACCACAAACTAGGCAGGAGCCTGGACTTCTACAAGGCAGTCCATGTTCACACGGGTCACTGTGGTTGGCTTCCTTACTTTCATTGGATTGGATTGGGGTGGGGTGGGGTGGGGTGGGGTGGGGGGCGGGGGGGGGCGGTGACAAATGTCCAAGGATGAGGCATCCTAAAGAAGGAACGTGTGTGGTCCAAGCTACCCGAGGTCGCCATCCTCATTGTAGGAAGAGGACCTCTTTGGGGAGTGTGGGGAGGGGGGAGGCAAGGTAGAAGGTATGCAGATAAGGTTTGGGGGAGGGAAAAAAAGACATTTCGGTCCTAAAGCTAGTCATTTCGAAATGGGAAACAAAGGACACAAGGGAAAAGCTAAAACTGGGCACAGGCGATTGGAAAAGGTTTCTGAGGAGAAGAATCTTCGGAAAGGAATGGGAACCGTGGTCAGGACTGCTTAAGATGAGGATGGATTCAAGGACACACATGAGTGTTCGTATCAACAGGAAACCAGTGCAAAACTAGAATTCAGTTTTCTGTCTCTCGGTGAAAAAGGCCAACTTTGGGCTCGGGCTTGGGTGTTTCTTCTATTGCTCTGCTCTCTCCGTCATGAGAGAGAAAGCTTTCCTTCCTTTTTCCGGAAGGAAGGAAGGAAGGAAGGAAGGAAGGAAGGAAGGAAGGCAGGCAGGCAGGCAGGCAGGCTTATGTCTTCTAAAAATCATCACTTCTTTTCTAGGTTACCTTTATCAGGTCTTGGGGGACTCACGTGGACTTAGTCCTCTTGATATTCAAAGAGCCAGGGTTGGCTCACAAGGAAAGAGGCTTCTCTCTTTGCCTAGCAAGTCTTTCCCTGGGATGTGGGTGACGTGGCTAAGGAGGCACTGTTCCCCAGTGACCTATCTAACTGTTTTACACTCGTTGGGGTATTTTGGACACATTTGCCCCCAAACCGAATGACACATGAAGTCTTTTGCACTTAGAATGCATGTTGAGAGAGGATCCAAGAGGAGAGGGCCTAGCTCAAGAATGTGTTCTCTCTCCTTCGAAAGCAGAGCCATGAAACGGAGTAGGCTTCCTGGAGAGGTTTCCTGACATGGGAAGCGTTGTCGAAGAGGAAGGAACGTGAAGCCTTCTTTGGCTTGTGTCTATACACGGGTGTGTTCCAGCTGCTCTGGAAATGATGGGATCCTTCTTCTCTGCCCTGGCATACAGGGTTTTCGGTCGTCCAAATGGAGGCTCACACGACAGGGACTGAGCCCAGTATCAAGGAGATATTCCACCCGAGTTTCATGCCGAGGCGGCAACAACAGCCTCTTGAAAGATGATGGGGGGTGGGGGGGGGCCACACGTGGATCAATTCCATTCTGTCCATTCAACAGAGGGTCGGGGCTACAGCAGACCCCAGAGAGGGACAGCAGACCCCAGAGAGGGGCAGCAGCCCGGCCGGCCACTGGGTCTCCATGTCTCAGGCTTCCTGGGGAACCTCACCCCCCCCCCCAGGTCCCCGCCGCCCCCCGCATTCCGCCACCCACCTTGGTGCATTTCGAATGGCTCCAATTGTAAATAGATGCTGGTGGGAAGATTTCTACAGGTTACCTGCAATGGCTGACCTGTCATGCTTGTCACCCTGGGGGAAAACAATTCTCTTTGTCCCCAGAGGCGTCAGACCTCCTCTCTCAGGAACCCCTGAGCCCCGGCCACTGGACTTCACTCCACTGGCACGTAGTAAGGGTCATCCAAACGTTCCTGTGACGGTGAGTATGGTTTCCATGTGGGTTGAAGCCTTCCCTTGCTGCAAGCCTTCTGTCCTCACCATGGCATAGAGACGGTTAAAAAAAAATTGTGTTTGCCACTTTGGGTATACCTTCCACAGCCTGCAGTGATCAAGGCACCCACTTCGCTGGGCAAGTCCTATGAGCCTTCACAAAAGCTCTTGCAAACTTCTTGGGACCATCACTTTTCCAGTCACGCTCAATCATCAGGCAAGATTGACAGGGCCGATGGGAAAACTGGACTCCGAGAAGAACGAGTGACCTACGTGGGGCTGAATGAACTGAGGACTAGGATGATAGTGTGTGTATGACTACTTGTCTACAATAGGACTGATTGGGGAAGCCGCTGGGGGCGGGGGGGGGGGGGGCAGGGTGCGGATACCTTAGGAGCTTGGGATGAACATATACACATTCCTATACGTAAAGTGGATAATCAACAAGCTCTTACGACTTGGCACAGGAAACTATACTCAATACTTTGTAATAACCTGTAAGAGAAAAAAAATCTGAAACAGAATCTATATCTATCTATCTATCTATCTACCTATCTTTCTATCTAAATCACTGTGCTGTACACCTGAAACTGCACGACATTATAAATGCTTCCATTATTTCAAACAGAAAAGAATCTCCTAACCTGAGTGAGAGAGAGAGAGAGAGAACAGGACGGATTGTGAAATCTTTTCTTTTCCAGCTACAAGGGAAAATGAAAACAAACAAAACCCAATTTATTTTAAAAGTTGGACATCCATTTGGTGACTTGTACCCTTGTCAGCAAAATGGAATCACTTCTCTTTTTCTCCCTACCTGCTCCGTCCAGAATTCAGAAACTCTCCGTGAGGCTCCTTATTTCTTTGGCAAGAGAGTCACTTGCACGCGTTCCTTAGAGGCCCACGTTACGTTTCCATAAAACGGGAATACACACTTGTGGATATGAGATTCTGGTGCTATTCATTTTCCTTAGGGTGTTGCTTTTCACCTGAAAACCGGACTGGATCCTGAAGTCTTTCAAGTTGCCCCCAATATCTGGCTACAACTCTCTCCATGAATGTTTCCCACTTTCGCCCACCCTTTTGACTTGGCATCACTGACAACGAAAACGGCCCTTTGCCTGAAGCCCTACAGACCGAAGCTGCAGGACTTGGTGAAAACTTTAGAGACATGGCCACCACAGCTCCTGTGGAAACCATCCTGGTGCCTGTTTCTGTGAGAGCCACTCTGAAAGTCGAACCAAACACCCGACATCATCACAGCCATTTCAAACTGCTAAAGTTGCTTCCACCCTAACATCTACAAATCTTCTTCACTGACACCGCCCCCCACACGCTCCCCCCCCCCCCCCCCACTGGTTTATAATCGGCTCCAGTGATGGACCTTTGTCTTCCTTTGGTTTCCATACAAGTGCCTCTTAGGAAATAACCTGATTGCTTGCACCACAGGCCTAGTTTTTGGGAGCCCATCAACATCACTGCCTCCTGAGAGGAGATATGATAACTGTTTCACAGAACCGACCTGTTCTCAGAACTCAGAAACAGTTTCCATGAAATGGAGGCCTCTACTAACCTATTTTCTCCCTTTCCCTCCCTCCCCGCCTCCCTCCCTCCCTCCATCTCCCTCTCCCTCACACACACACACACACACACACACACACACACACACACACACACACACACACACAGTCACCAGGTCAGCTTTCAATATGTTCAGAGTAGGCCGCCCCAAAATGTGTCTCCTTGAATTCAAGTCGCTTAAGAACTGGACAGCACAAGACCGGACATTCTGGCCCTCCTTTCTGTCCTCCCACAGCAGAGCACGATCTCAAGTTAAGACGTTTGCTTCCACGCATGTCCGTGATTCTCAAATGGTTTAGTGGGGTTTCCTGGGTTAGGAAAAAGAGGGGACTCCTATTTGCCTGAGACAAGGAGAAGTTCTCACACAACCTTCACCCATCCCTCCCTCCCTCCCTCCCTCCCTCCCTCCCTCCCTCCCTCCCTCCCTCCCTGCAGTTTGGAGGGGGCAGCCTAAGGGTGGGGAAATTGGGGAAGGAAAAAAAAAAGCCGTTCGATAAAGGGGAGCTCGAGGCAAAGTCAAAGGCTCCCGATCTGACCGGAGAGCATTCTGCATTTGAATGAAGCGATTGAACAAGGCCCTGCGGAATGAAGCGTCCGGACTTCCCCTCCCCCTCTCCCGGCAACTATCAGCCCTGGCGACTTGGGAAGGAGCGAGCGGTGGAGAAGCGGGCGGGGGCGGGGGCGGGGGCGGGGGCGGGACCAACAGACAATAGCCGCTGCCTGCCTGCCTGCCTGCCGGGCTGAGGCCTGAGGGCTGCGGGCCACGCTGGTTTCTGCAACTCAATCCCTTCCAGGAAGCACCTGTGATGACTGCTTGGCAGGGAATGGTCAAAGCTGAACTCTCTTGGCCTATTTCTGAAAAAGGCCTGAGTCTCAGCTACGACAGATTTTCTGGATTTCTTGGCCCATGCGCAGACCCGCACCCTCCCATCCTGTCAGATCCTTTGTACCCACACCTCCCCTGGGAGAGTTCGTTGGCCTCGTCTGGAACATGAACAAGCAAAACCAAACATAGTGTGACATGATGTATTGGTCTTTATTGAAAAGAAACGTGCTCCTCTCGCACACCTGAGGGCAGGAAGCAAAGGCACGTTCTCAGCAGGACGGGGGACAGGGAACCCGAACCCAGGCCGGTCAGCAGTGGCCCCCTGCCCCCCACCGCCCCGCCCTCCCCATCCCCGTCTCTCCCAGGCCCACGTGGGGCCTCCCTTCCCTGCCTCTCTCTGTGCCCCTCGTCTCCAGCTCCCCCAGCCCAGCTTCCGCACCCCCCCCCCCCCCCGGCCCCGGGAAGGGGAGGCATGTCTGTCCCAGCTCCAGTTCTGATATTTCACTTGTGAAACTTCCCTAGGCCCAGGTGCCAGCTTGCCGTCCTGCTGCTTCATGTCCGTCTCTATCAGCCATGCCCAAAGGGCACGGGAAATTATGGACAGCAAATAGCACACCTAGACGGTGTGTGCGTGGGGGGGGGGGGTGTCCCTTCTCCAGGAAGCAGTGAGGGAACAAAAGGAGGCCTGGGGGAAGGAGTCCTGGGTGCCTATCATCGCGCCCCCGCCCCCCCACCGCCCCGCAGAGCACCATTCATTTCCATCTCCGCATCTGAAGGACACATAGTCCTGGTTGAAGCAACTTGATGAGGATTCCCCTCCTAACGACGTGACAGAACCTATGAAGAACTGCACTCCTTGAATCCATAAATGCTAACGGGATCCAAGGAGTTTTCCATCAATGGCAGAAAAAGAAATGGTCCTGAACATAATAACTGCCAAGTATTCCTCTAGACGGAGGCATCATTCACTTTTTCTTAACTTTTTTTCTTTTCATGTTTTACAATAAACTGTATATATTTAGAGTGTACAATTTGGTACCCCAATCTTCCAATTCATTCCCCCCCAACCCTCCCCGCTTTCCCCACTTGGTGTCCATATGTTTGTGCTCTACATCTGTGTCTCTCTTTCTGCCTTGCACACCAGTTGATGTGTACCATTTTTCTGCAGTCCACATATATGTGTGAATATACAATATTTGTTTTTCTCTTTCTGACTCACTCTCATTCACTTGTTAACAACAGTAACGATGACGACGACAAGGACAAGGATAAGGACCGGAAAAACAACAACAGAGAGAGCACTGGGCGAGTTTTCCACTTCTTAAAGGAAGGAGGCCGTGTTCCCAGGCAGGTTGGCTCAGCTGCACAGTTCCCTCCGGTGACTATTCCTGGGGGCACCGTCGAGGTGATGCACGAAACACACAGGAGGAGGCCTTCTTGAATGTCCTGCCCAGGAAATGGGGACATGATTCCAGCAGTGGCGATGGCTGCCCTTCTCTTTAGGGTGACACACGGGCCTGATGGCACCGGGCAAACCCTCCCCTCCCTCCCTCCCTCCCTCCCTCCCTCCCTCCCTCCCTCCCACCTACCTTCCTTCCTTCCTTCCTTCCTTCCTTCCTTCCTTCCTTCCTTCCTTCCTTCTTGAGGCTCTTGGCCTCCCCACTGAAAGGAAGAGCCCAGGGCCCAGCAGCAAAGACCTTCTGCTGATCCTTGCCAGGGGGCTCTCATTTTACACACTTGAATAGGATCAGTAGACACCGTCATCTCATGAGAAGCAGAAAATATCATCTAAAAGCCTACTTTCCTGGTGTCTCAGCGTCCAGGGCTCCTCCTTCTCAGGGATCTTGTGCTCTGTAGGGATAATTCACATGCTGGGGGAGTAGGTTCCCAATAGCATCTTATGAAATGGATTACAGGATGTCTTCCTTTGAAAAAGATAAAGATTATTTGGGAAAGTTATTCATATGAAGCACATGGATGATATCCTCTCTGATCTATATATTAGAGTTGACCGTTGAACAACCAACATGGGGGATTAGGGGGGCCGACCCCACACACACCATTGAGAACCCATGCATAACTTCACAGTCCAAGCTCTGTATCGGGGCTTCCACCTCTGGGTACTCAGCAACCAGAGATCCTGCAGTGCCATAGTGCACAGCTATGGAAAACATCCCCTTATGAGTCACACACACACACACACACACACACACACACACACACACACGCGCGCGCACGTGCTCGAGCGCAGACATCTCAACTTTGTTACCCAAACGTTAGTGGTGTTCGAATAATCTTAGAAGTGATGACTGCTGTCTGATGAAATCAATGGATCCATCAATCAATCTATGACACTACACTTTGTATTTCCTAGTCTCAAAATTATTTGGAATTTGGCTCCTTAGAAGTTTAGCTTGGTCCTTCAAGGACAGTGTCAGTTGGAGAGAAAATAACATTTCTTCAAATCATGGAAGTGAAATAGTCCTGGACGCTTATGTGAAACATTAACATAATTTTTCTTCTTTATTTTATAAGATAACTGGAATTAGGAAGAAAATCTCCTCGTGAAAAACCAGGTGCTACCTTTCCTTGACTGATGATCGAAGAGGAGAAAGCATTTTCTGGGCCCATGCAACTTGAGAGAAGTTCTAACTTTTCTGGAAAAGAAAGATTCCCACCCTCCCCTTGCTCGGCCATGCTAGAAACCTTCCCCTGCCCCAAACTCTGACGTGTCCCCTTGTTTGGCCTCACTGTGTGTCGTCCGTGGGCACGGGAACACACTTGCGTTCCGTAACAGGAGAGCCTATGGAGAAAAGATCTCTGCCCACTTTCATGGGATCTGCATTGCTGGCTAGGTAAACCTAAGACATCAAAAGAAGTGCCTTGGAACACATGCTCCTTCCACACTGGTCACCTCATAGGATTCCTAAATGACTCTGGTTCAGCACTCACTCGACTTGGCTGTGTTTCTGTGCTTCCTGACCTAAAGGATCTATCTGGATATGCCACCCGATAGAAGCTGAAATAAATTCACTTTGGACGTGTGTGAATGCCGTTCATACAGAGAGTGGGGACTGCAGGGAGCTCTTGTGGATAAAGAAAAATGGGGGAACACATGTAGGCGACAGCACATAAAGTATAGAAAGATACACGAAGGTTTCCTTCGTTCGCGGGTTGGGAAGGGGGAACGACAGAACATTCCCTGCTTCTACTCTACGCACGCACGCAGGCAGGCAGGCAGGCAGGCAGGCAGGCAGGCAGGCAGGCAGGCACCGGAGTGGGGTGGGGTGGGGGGAGCTGGCTCCTTACCCCACCCACCAGGGACGCGTGCGCGTTTAAAGAGACCAGGAGGAACGTGGTGGCGGTGGCGATGAGGAAGGAGGACCACGTTCAAGGTGTGGATTTGCGGTGAGGGCTACGTGAGGTGACTAAGAACTCGGTGCAGTGAGCGGCCCATACAAGGACAGAAGCGATGGTCCCCTAATGCTTGCAGGGCCTGGCCAGGAGCATGAACGGGCGCCCGTGTCCCCAGGTTGGCATCATGACACTAGTTCATCCCTGTGAAACAGGATGTGTTTTCTGTGTTCTCCTGTCTTGACAAACACACGTCTTTACCTGTGTCTCCGTACAACGACGGTCTCTGCGTGACAGTCGGCAGAACATCCCCAGGGACAATTATCACAGAGACCTGAGGTTCTGCTTGGCTGGCAATGCTTGTGTGAATACTGCAGTGAGATACAGACAGACAGACAGACAGACAGACAGACAGACAGACACACACACACACACACACACACACACACACACACACACACACACCCCTACGTATAATTATGTGTATTTAATACGATATCTGTATTGATTTTCTGTCTCAGATGACGAATGATGCTGTCAGCCTCATGATTTTCACACAGGGTTTCTGTGTGTGTCCTACTGTCGGGACAACATAGCCGGTCTGTGTCATGGAAGCAGAGACACCGTGGGAGTCACAGGAATGAAGACCTCGTTCTAGGAACTGGACCTTCCAGAGGCCTGGGAGCAGCTGGGCAGGGCAGGGCTGGGCTGGGCTGCGGAGGAGGGGAGGGGAGGGAAGGCTGTGGCTCTCAGTCCTCTGAGTGCCCGGTGGCAGTGGCGGAGGTGGCAGTGCCGATGGAGCTGTCAGCGCCCACAGGGAAAGGTAGCCACCGATGTGCGGGGCCACAGGGGAGACATGGAGAGACTCGGGGGAAGGCACAGCTGTCCCTCGGTGGATCTGCGGCCAGGCAGCCAGGAGTGGCCTGGGCCACTGTCGTCCAGGGGGCACCAGCTGGGAACACTAGCCAGACGCAGGGCGGCGGGGGTGGGTGGGTGTGTGTGTGTGTGTGTGTGTATGTGTGGATGGACAGCCTTCCACCCTGCACCTCTGTGCCCACCTGTCACCGTGTGGGATGGCGACAGCCTGCAGAGAGCCTTGGCTGTGGCTTCACTTCCAATGCCTACATCCCATCCAGCGTTCTCTTCGCACCAGCCCTACCCTGGGGTCGCACGGGGAGGGGGAGACTCAGAAAGGCGGTTCCCAGGCTGCCCCCGCATGGAAGTCACATGAGCCTCCGGACATGGCCGTGCCACGTCAAACACGCGTCTGGAGGTAGGTCAGACTTTACATTGTGTTACGGTTTGTTTTCTTGGGAGAAGTTGTGTCTCTTAGGCCAGGAGCAACTGGAATTGTCGGTCAAAGTCCTCAGGCAGCCCTTTGACTTGGAGGCCGAGCACAAGTTTGACACGGTATGTTTCCGGTGACATGGAATTGCAGATGGCCCACGAAGCATGCTCTCGGCAATACTGCCAAGCCTGTGGTCTCACAGGGGACGGTCTCCTCGACCGAGATGTCACCATCTCGGGAGTCCGCACCTGGAGCGACACGGTGACCTCAGGACGGGCGCCCTGTCTGTGCGCCCCATCCGGATGCGCGTGGACGGGAATGGAGCAGCTCTGGGAACGGTGGACGATGCCAGCTCTTGTTCTTCTGCTCTGCTGCCTGCCGTGCACGGCTGTGGAGAGGGACGCGCCGCTGTGGAGAGGGATGAGCCGAGTCCAGTGTCTCTGAACCCACCCCAGGCAAAGAGGAGCAGGACAGTGGGTGTGGGCCCTCCCTCGTGTGTGGCCAGGATCCTGTGCGGGGGGAGAGTCCCTGGCCCTCCCGCTGAGAGGAAGGTGCGAGAGGTGGATCGGCGGCGGCGTCTTTCCTCGGGGCCCCAGAGCTTCTGCGGCTCCGATCTCCCCTCTTCACAGTTCTAGTTGGCGCCCGCCCCAGCACAAACCTACCTGAGAGCTTCCCTGGTATCCGGAAGCGATGGCTTTGTGTTTTGAGGACGCAAGGGGAGAAAGAGCTGAGCAAAGCTTTTCCCTGGAACCTGAGTGTCTATGGGTGTGTCTGGCCCATCACCAGCGAGCGTGCTGAGTGCCACTTCCTGAGGGCAGGTGCTCTTTAAGGAAAGTATGGCTTCGTATCTTTGTGACACGCAGGCCCTTCTAGAATGTGGAGCGAGTTTCTCAAGAATCCCAGCAGAATCCCAGGTGCTGTGGAGGCTAGGGCCTCAAAGGTCCGGCTCCATCCCCTCTCTCCATCCTGGCCTGGCCTGGCCTGGCTGGGCCCCTAAGGACCCTGCTGGCCTCTAGAGTGGCCCCTGCTTCTCGGTTGGTTTCCACGCTGCTGCTCACAGAGCCATCTTCTCCAAAGGCAGCCGACCGCCGTATTCCTTCCGTGGAGGCCTGGCACGGCTCTCCTCGGCTTGGATGATAGCATGAGAGGACTGACAAGCTGGGTCCTTCCTCCAGGGCTGACCTTTTACAAACTCCGCCTTGAAGAGGGGTAAAGTCAGCATGTCATTCTCACGTGTAAGATGGGACCCGAGGGGCCCGTTCCTAGCTCTACCACTTGGGAGAGTGGGGGACTCTTCCGTCAAGGAAACGGAGAGCTCATACTTGATGGTGCGGTTGTCAGAAGCCTTTTTCTAAGCCTCCCCTGGCCCCACCGTGTCAGAAAGACGTGTCCCTCCACCTGCCGGGGACTTGATGAAGGAGAGTCACTCTGGTAGAAGTACCCGAAGCTCGATGACTTCACTGCCGTCTCCCTTTCTCTGGCACGGGCCCGCCCCTGGAGGAGCCCTGTCTTCACCTGGCCGTGACGGCACCGCTCAGGGGAGCTGGAGACAGGACCCCAATGAGGGCAGGTGGATGGGAGCCTGTTCAAAATGACCTACACACCCAATCTGCCGTAGACATGGTCCACAGATCGTGGACGTGCCTGTGCCCCCGAAGACATCCGTGTGGCCCCGGGCATCCGGCAGCCATCTTCTCCATGTTCTCCTGACCTGTGCTCTCGCTCTTTTCTCCGGAGCACTCGCCTGATGATTCGTGGGGGCATGAAACCCCAGCTGGCAGGAGCCAAATGATCTTCCCAACACAAGGGAAAAGAAGAGGTGGGGTCCCGCATCCATCCAATGTTTCTGTGCCTAAGAATGAGTTTCTAAGAAATCTCATCCTCCTTTAGCTCCCTTAACACCCCCCCCACCCCGGCGCCCGCCAGCCCGGGCCATAGTATAGTTACTTTCCCAGATTTCCTCCCTCTCCTCAGCAGAACCGAAGAGATTGTAGGTGTTGCCACTTCTCTGAGTCTTTCTTTGCTTTCTTAGGAGGGCTGCCCCATGTCACGTAAAACTTGGAAGACATACATGCGTGAGCATCTCTCCTTGTGATTCTAACCCAGGGAAGAGCATTTAAAACTCGAAAGGAGGCAAACTAGGGTTCAGGCACCCAGAGTTGAGCTGGGTGGCCACTGGGAAGAGAGTTCCAGACCCCTTCCTGTTTGGGGGAGGGGGAAATCTCCCCCTCTGCCCCTCTTGAGTCCTCGTGGCTGGACTCATCCTAACATGGACTCAAGGCGGATAGAGGAAGCGGGAGCGGGAACACGTGTTCGTTTGTTGTTGTTGTTGTTGTTTTACCTTCTAGCCGTGAGAAGTGGCTGAGGCGGGCAGCTTTTCGACTGTGTAGACCAAGGGACAGTACATGTGTGAGACAGGGATCAGACCGAGAGACTTAGCTTTCGGGTGCGCCCTGAGGGAAGGAAGAATCTAAACAGAGTTTGGGCTTGGGGGGGGTCCCTGAAAGAAGTCACAGTGTCTGTCTCCCTAGGCTTCTCGGCCCCAATGAATTCCCTACTTTGGGGATCGGAGCGTCCTCCTAACTCCAGGTGCAGATGCAGGGAGTGCGCCTTTCACCCGAGAGAGAGATGGATGTCTCGCTTTCAGGGAGACACAAAGAAGAGCCCGAGGGTCCCTCTTGTGTTGGCCGCCTGCTTGAGGTCACCGTCACGCCAAATGATCACTGTGCCACGGAGGTGCATTTTGGCGTGGCCTATCCTGGGCTCCACAGCCACCTCCCTGAGAACGGGTATGGTCAGAACCGTAGGAAGCTCAAGGGCGCCGCCAGCCGGTTTCAAAAACGTATCTGTCAGCACCTGCTGGCTGCAACCGCGAGGTTTGCAAGTGCCCTCCGCATAATTCTCCCCCTCCCCCGCAACGACGTCATCACTTCCAATCCTGGCGAACAATGTATGGAACCTTTGCTGGGGTTTTCGTTTGTTTCTCTTTTGTGGGGTTTCTCTCTCTCTCTCTCTCTCTCTCTCTCTCTCTCTCTCTCTCTGTCTCTCTGTCTCTGTCTCTGTCTCTGTCTCTGTCTCTGTCTCTGTCTCTCTCTGTCTCTCTCTCTCTGTCACACGCGCTCTGATGTTCGGGGCCTAATGGGAGAAATGAAATCAAGCGAGGGGTTTTGCCCTCAGGTTGCCTTGGTCTCGGGTTGACTTGTGTGCGCTGAGAAAGACGGCCTTTACTGAAGGCCCTGCGCAGACTTTTTGACACCCCCGATCCATGGAATCCTGAAGCTGTGGAACCTAGAAATCTTTCGGTCTCCTTTTGATTTGGAAATCTTCTCCTTGACAGAAAGAAGCCCATTTAAAAGAGAAAAAGAAAAAGTGGAACTGCATGAGCAGATCGGTTTTTAGATCTCAGCCGGGCGGCTGCCCGGTTCTCTGGGGAGAACTGTCTTCATCTTGCAAATCTGTACACACAGCCCACAGTGGCCTGGGATGGAGGCCAGTGGACTGGATTGGGCAGAACCTGAGACCAGAGGAAAGAGAAAAAAAATAAGAAAAATGGTGGTGGTGGTTGGGGGGAGGGGGAAGAGGTCTGCTTTGAAAAATAGGAACTGCTGGCAGGGCTCCCTCACCCCCACCCCCCCACCCCAAAGTAGGACTGTGTATCCAGGCGTAGAAATGATACTGCGCCAAGAAGGCAAGCGCTGTTGAGACTGCTGTTCCTATGATGTTACAAACCGAAAGCGATGCTTTCTGGTCGAGGCTCTCCATGACAATCTGCTAAGCAAATCACACGTTGGCTGTTTTGGACGTTCTCTGCAGTTTTCATTGGGAGTGAGGAAGAGCCGTTTGTACATGTTTTGATACAATGTTTTGAATGCTGTGGGACCATGGTATGTTTCCGCCGTGGATGAACAAGGTTGCCTTTTCCAGCTTCCGCTTGCATGGTCATTTCCTGGTCCTGACGACCCCCCCGCCCCAAGTGAGGGAGGCCTGTGTGTCTTTGTGTCCATTTAGAAGGGTTGGTGCTTGATGCCAGCATGATATCCAAATCTTGATTTTGGACTTACCAAACTACTGTTGGGAGTTTGTTTCTTGTCTTAATCTCCCTTAACTCTTGCAGTCACCTGAGTGTCCACTCTTGATTTCGCGTCTCTCTCTGCCTCTGTCTCTGTCTCTCTCGCTCTTTCCTTTTGTTGATTTCTTCAAGGCAAGCCATCTTTTTCCTCCTCCTCCTCCTCCTCCTCCTCCTCCTCCTCCTCCTCCTCCTCCTCCTCCCCCCCCTCCTCCTCCTCCCCCACCACCCTCCTCTTCCTCTTGCTCCTTTCTCTGCCCCCCTCCCCCCTCCCTCCCTCCTCCCCCCGCCCTTTTAAAATGGAAGTCTAACAGACTGACAAGAGTATATTGGTTTTCAGGTGTATACCCTAGCGAGTGGCTATGTTTACACATGGCCCAGGGATCTCCGTGATAAGTCTCGTTACTGTCTGTCACCATTCGATGTCATGACAGTAGGATGGACTCTATTCCGCCTGCTGTACATGACATCCTGCGAGTGAGTTGTTTATTTCATAACTAGAAGTGGGCACCGCTTCCTCTCCCTCACCTATTGCACTCGTCTCCCTCTTCCCCCCTCCCTCCCTCCTCTGGCCACCCCCCATTTGTTCCTTTTAGGTGTCGAGGAACCTGTTTGCGGTTCCTTCTTTGTGTTCATGTGTGTGTATTGCTGTGTACGTTCTTCACAGACATGATAGTCTCGCGACCTGAGGTATCTTGTGTAGCGCAATACCCTCTGGGTCTCTCCATGTTTCCGCGGATGGCAAGACCTCATTCCCTGGTAGGGTTGAGTCATAAACGCGCGCGCGCCTGTGTGTGACTAGGTAGAGACGTATGCACACAGAGAGCGCTATCGGTATGTCCCTAACTATGGCTACATAGGGATAGGTGTGGATACACATACACGTGTATGTATGTGTCACCCTCACCCCCTCGGTGGGCACGTAGTGGAGTTGCTGGGTCACGTGGTAGTTGTTGGTGCAGTGCTTTCAGGGACTTCTGTGCTGTTTTCCGTAGTGTCATCTGTTGTCGGGGAGCCATTCTGTCAGGCGCCAGGTGATATCTCTGAGTCCTCCAGCATGACATGGTGGTGGTCTCTCTCAGCGTGAAAAATAGGTGTCCCGTCAGGAGCCACTTTCCTCTGCCGTTTGGAACTTGCTGTCGCGATTCCAGATCCTGGGCCTGGCCGTGTATGCTTGTGCAGAGAAATGCCAGCGCTTTCTATCATACCCTCCATTTAAAAAAAAAATGGTTCTGTATTTGATGGGCTGCGTTGGGTCTTTTTTTGCTGTGCGCGGGCTTTCTTTCCGTTGCGGTGAGTGGGGGCTCCCCTTCGTTGTGGTGCGCAGGCTCCTCATTGCCAGTGGCTTCTCTTGGTGCGGAGCACGGGCTCCAGGCACGGGGGCTTCAGGAGTTGCGGCACATGGGCTCAGTCGTTGTGCCTCACGGGCTTCGTTGCTCCGCGGCATGTGGGACCTTCCTGGAGCAGGGATCGAACCCGTGTCCCCTGCAGTGGCGGGCGGATTCTTAAGCAGTGCGCCAGCTAGGCAGCCCCAGTTGTTTCTTGTATTTCAGGGAAAGGTTTCCTTTGGCTTTTGGTTTTGTCCCCGCCCCCACCCCCCAAGAAAGGTACTGTTGGTTGCTTTGTTGACAGTGGAAAACTGTGTTGCGGTTGCTGTTGGAGTGGTGGGGGTCGTCGTCCTTGTTGCTTTGTTTCCTTTGTGGGCGTTGTTTTCTGTTGGTTTTTTCTGGCTTTGTTTCCTTGTGGATGAAAATGCCTGGTCTTGGTCTGCTCTGTTCAGGCCTCCTGCCCACTTTCCCCATCGGGTTGCTTGTTCTGGGGGGGCTGCGTTGCATGAGGCCTTGCCCTGTTTTGGACAGGAACCTCTTATGGGACATGCTTGAGGTTTTCAGATGCGTGTGTGTGTGTACGTGTACACGTGTGTGTGTCTGTACGTGTACACGTGTGCATACACGTACATGTGTGTGTGCCTTTACGTACTCCTTGAAGGGCCACAGCAGTCCCAGAGCTTGACTTTGACTTTTTGGTAGTTTGGCTTGGTTTGATTTTGGTGGGACGACAGGTCACTGTGAACCTTTACTGTAAATCTCTCTCTCACACGCACGCGCGCGCGCGCGCGCGCACACACACACACACACACACACACACACACGCACGCACGCACGCACACTCACCACGTTGCATTGTGTAGATGTCCTGGAACGCGGTTTCTTTAGTGGATGGCTGTTGACTCGCTGCTCCCCGCCCCCCTGCCCCCGCCCGCCGGTGACTGTGGTCAGTCCATTTTGAAATCCACGTTCTGACCTCAAGGGCATGTTCCCCACCCACGCACCCATGTGTTCTCTTTGGACTTTGTCGCGGTCTGTGCGGAAATAGATGTTTGTTTCCATTTGTGTGGGGCCAGAGTGTATGTTTACTTTCGTTTCTAGCTTCCGGGCTCTGCGTATCAGCTTTCCAAAGCCCTTCCCCGTGCCAGAAGGGATGAGTTCCTGCGTCGTTCTCTGAGCGCTTGCCTGGTTTCGTTTCGCTGGTCCCCGCCTTCCCTCCCTCCCTCCCTCCCTCCCTCTCACCCTCCGGGGAGCTGGGGATCTCGCTTGTGGCACTGTGGGCGTCTCCGTGGAATTCCCCGCGCCCCCCCCCCCCCCCATGGCCTGGAATCGCGTCCCCTTCCAGGCAGCCTCCCGGCGGCATCTTGCCAGCTACCCCCGCCCCCGTGTGCTGCCGGGGATCGGGACGCGCCGTGTCGTGTCGTGTCGTGTCGTGTCGGGCCGGGAGCTAGCTCCGAGGCGGACCCCTCGGGGCCGCGCGGGACGCCCGCCCCGCTCCGGGAGGAGCTCGGGCGTTTGGGCGGCCCGGCGCTCCGGCGTCCTCGGTGGCCGGCCGGCGACCGGGATCCGGCCCGGGGACGTTCGAGCCGGTTGTCGGGCGCCACCTGGCGGCCGCTTTTATATTGTCCCTTCCCTCCGGAGCTCCGGCGACCTTGTCGAGGGCTGTGACTCAGCCGCCGGGCCCGAAGCAGAGTTCCGGGAGGCGGGCGACGCTGGTGCTGGCAGCCCCGGTGGCGCCGAGGCGTAGGCGCCTCCTGCTGTCGCCTGAGATTGGGCCTGCAGATCTATGGGGCTGTGACTGCCGCCGCGCTCCCGAGCCGGGGCTGAGGGGCCGCCTGGCCGGGTCGACCAGCATGCGCCCGTGCCCCTCCGGCCGCGGGAACCCATGTCGGGTCGTGCCGCCGCGGTGGGAGAGGAGAGGGTCTGCCGCGCCCGGAGCGCCTGGGACTTGGTGGCCCGGCCTTCTCCTGGGCCGCCCTTGGGAGCGTTCGTTCCCCGACCCCCCCCACCTCCCTTTCCCGGTGCCCCCCGCGTCCCGCTCCGGAGGTGGGGACCGGCTCGGGCCGAGCGTTGAGGCCGGTGGAGGCCGCCACGGGCTCGGTGGTGGACGCGCGTGCGTCCCGGTCGTCAGATGCTTTCGGGCCGATGGTTTTCCGAGCCGGACTCCAGAGGTGAGGACCGGCCTGGGCCGCCAGCGGTGACCCGGAGAGGCTGGCCCGGGCCTGGGTGCGTTGCCCCGTGGGCTCCGGGCGTCTCCCTGGAGAAATGGGTTCAAGTCCCGATGGGTCCGGAGACGTGGACGGACCGGCCCCTGCTCGCGCAGGTGGCCGGCGAGGGTGCACCCGGCCTGTCAGCGTGCCCGCGTGGGTCCCGGTCGTCGGACGCGACTTTGTCTCCCCCCCTCCGCTCTCCACCCCGAGTCCGGGCCGGGAGGTGGGGACTGGCACGAGCCATACTGGGTGGCCCCGGGGAGGGGCTCCCGGGCCCGGGCGTGGTCCCTCATGGGGCCCGCTCATCGGAGGCGGCTCGGAGGGGTGCTGTGTTTCTTTCTTGGAACCAAGTCCTGGCCCGGAGACTCGGATGGACCGGTGCCTGCCCGCGTGGGGGGACCGGGGAGGGCGTCCCCAGCCCGCTCCCTCTCCCCCGTGTCCCCGGCCCACTCTGCCACCCCTCCATCCCCGGGTCGACCAGGTGGCCCCGGGCGCTCCGGGGCAAGTGTGGATGGGGAAGTGTTGGGGGCAGGTGGCCGGACCGAGGTTCCGGGGGCCCCCGTGAACCTCGTGGGTGGGCCCCGCTGTCGGGCGCGATGATTTCTTCCGCCGGAAATGGGGCCTTTTTGCCACCAGATAGGTGCTGACACGGTGTTCTTCTGCGTCTGTCGCCGATAGACGCTGGGGCTCCGGACGCGGGCAGGACTCCGGGCTGGGGGCGGCTGTCTGACGCCCGGCTCGGTCCTTGCCGCTTGAGCTGCCCGCTTGGGCCTGCGCGCCGGCTCTTGCGTGCGCGTCCGGCTGCCCCGACCCGCGGTGCCGCCTCCGGCCTCTGGCTGAGCCCGAGGGCGGCGGGGCCAGGTGGCGTCGGGTGCTCGACCCTGTGCGCTGCCCCCGCTGCAGGCACCCGGTGGTGAGTGGCCGGCACGACCCCACCCCACAGGCTCTGTGCCCCGTGTCAGGCGTTCTCGTTCTGGGGTGGCTGGCTGCTCTTTGCCTGAGATGAAGGGGCGCCGGCGAGGCGGAAGCGGGCCTCCGTGTGATGGGTCTTCGCCGTGCCTCCCCTGCGGGCCTCCCCCGCCGTGGCTTTAGGCTGGGTGGGTCAACCGATTGATGTGGTGGTGCCACGCTCCGCTGGGCTGGGCCTAAGCCGTGCCAGACGAGGGACGGACGTTCCTGGGGGACGGGACCGCTCTTCTCGTTCTGTCCGCGGGCTCCTCGCCTCTCTTCCGCCCCACCTGCCGGGGTGTGCGGAAGGCAGGGGTGCGGCCTCCGGCCCCGAACCCGCGGTCTCCCGCCCCCGCCTCCCAGCGTGGGCGGGGACCGGGGTCCTCGGACGCAGCAGACGCTCTCGCTGTGCCTCTTTGGCGTACGCCTCGCGAGCGGCCCTCCCCGCGGCGGGGAGGGCCGCCCCGCCGCCACGCTGCGCGCCCCCCGTCGGTGTGCGAGCGTGCCACGCCTGGCCCTCCGTGGTGCTCCTGGAGCGCTCCAGGTCGTCCCTCAGGTGCCCGAGGCCGAGCGGTGGTGTTGTTCCCCTTTCCCAGCGTGTCCCTCGGGTCTCCGCCACCGTGGCGGGTGCCGTGAGCGGCTTTCTCTTGGGGGGGTCGAGACGGTAAGGGAGGTGCGCCCGCCTGTTCCCCCCGGCGGTGGGGCCAGGGGCCGCCTCGTTGTGCTGGTCCTCAGCGGCGTGCCGTGGGGGCCTGAGCTTGGCCGAGCGCACGCCCCGTGTGGTCCCCACTACGTGGGGGGCTGCGCGCGGGCGTGGGAGCGATCGTGGGGGCCGGGGCCTGTGAGAGAGGGGGCTGTGTCACGCATCTTGGGCGTGCTCCCCCTCGAGGGCCCGAGGGGCGAGCCCGAGGGCAGCAAGCCTTACCGAGGTCGTGCCCCGGCCCTGGCCGCGAACGCTCCCGTGGGCCGTGTGCTTACCCATATCGCAGACCCCCTCCCCTCCAGGCGACTGGAGGAGGTGTAGGCGGCTCACGGAAGCGCCTCTGCGGGCCCGAAGGAGAGGCGCTGAGTGGGGGATGACGCGCCCTCGGTGAGAAAGCCTTCTCTAGCGATCCGAGAGGGAGCCTTGGGGTACCGAACCCCCCAGCTGCCGCCCCTCCCAAGTGTGCAGTGGCCACCGTGGCGACTGCCAGAGCACGTGGGTAGACCCCCTCGCCTCCGCGGGAGGGGTGCGCCGGTCCCGCGGTGGGGCCGAGCGCCGCTCTTTGCCTACCGTGGCCCGCGCCTCCCCCCTCCGAGTCGGGGGAGGGTCCCGCCGGGCCGAGCCGAGCCGGTGTCCGAGGCGCGGGGTGGCGTGTGTGCGTGCGGGGTCGCCTCCGTTGGCGAGCCCGGAGGGGGGGACCCCCCCGGTCCCGGCTCCCCAGTCCCGCAGCCACGGGGAGCCCTGCCGCGCCTGCCCTTGCCTCGAGCCGCAGCCGGCGGCGGTGTGTGGCCCTAGGTCGGGCCGCCTGGCTCGGGAGCGTTTCCCCAGGACGTGTGAGCCCTTGGGGTCGGCTGAGGTGGTGATGGATGTGTGGAGGCGACGCAGATGGATGCGCGAAGGGGTGGACGGGTTCCTCCGCTGCACGCGGGGGGAACCGTCGCATGCTAGGCCCCGGCGGCGGGGCCGGGTCGTGGGGAGGCCCTCGAGGGTGGCGGGCGCCGGCCGGCGTCCCAGGCGTTGGCGGGACCGCCCCCTGGTGTGGGGCGGTGGGGCCCCGCGCTGGTTTTCCTGGTGGCCCGGCTGTGCCCCGGCCCTTTGTCTCCCCCTGGGTGGCGCCCCTGGCCCTGCTCCGTGGCCCTGGCCGTGCGTGTGAGCCGCCCCCTCCCCGTCGCCGCCGGTCTGCCCTCGCCCCTGCCCCCCACCCCTTCCCCCGCCCGGGATCGAGCCTGGCCCTGCCCCGTGAGGGTGCCGCCCCCGGCCGCCACGGCCGGCGGCGTCCCCTGGTGGAGTGCTTGTCGGTTCCCGACGGGGAAGAAGAGGTGGGCGGTGTGGGGGCGCGCCGGTGCGCGTGCGGGAGAGTGTTGTCGCGGGCCGGCCGCGGCTCTCCGGGGTCGGCGGTGGCGGCCGCGAGCCCCTGCGAGGAGGTCCCACGGGGGCCCGAGGAGGCCAGGCGCCGTCGTGCGTGCTGCGGGACCGCCCCTGTGCTGGAGGGCCTCTGGCGGTGAGACCCCGTGTCGTGCCCCGGCGGCGGACTCGCGTCCGTGTCCTTGGGGTGGCCCCCGGGTCCCCCCCGCGGGGGCGCGCGCGCCCGTCTCCCCCGCCCCCGGAGGCTTCCTGCCGCTGTGTCGTTGCGCGTGCGCGACGCCGCCCAGCCGCGCCTCGCCCACCCTGTCTGCGTCCATCCGTCTGCCTGCTCCCGTCCGTCCGTCCCGCCTGCCGGCCCCCGGGGCCGCGCCCCGGTGCGTC
>NC_080200.1:32864121-32884121 GCF_030028045.1 Hippopotamus amphibius kiboko | reverse complement strand
GGCCGCGGGCCGCCGAGCGACCCTCGGGCCGCGGGCGCCCAAGACCCGGGCCGCCGGCCGCCGAGCGACCCTCGGGCCGCGCGCGCCCGAGACCCGGGCCGCCGGCCGCCGAGCGACCCTCGGGCCGCGCGCGCCCGAGACCATGCCCGCCGGCCGCCGAGCGACCCTCGGGCCGCGCGCGCCCGAGACCATGCCCGCCGGCCGCCGAGCGACCCTCGGGCCGCGCGCGCCCGGGACCCGGGCCGCCGGCCGCCGAGCGACCCTCGGGCCGCGCGCGCCCGGGACCCGGGCCGCCGGCCGCCGAGCGACCCTCGGGCCGCGCGCGCCCGAGACCATGCCCGCCGGCCGCCGAGCGACCCTCGGGCCGCGCGCGCCCGAGACCATGCCCGCCGGCCGCCGAGCGACCCTCGGGCCGCGCGCGCCCGGGACCCGGCCCGCCGGCCGCCGAGCGACCCTCGGGCCGCGGGCGCCCAGAGACCCGGCCCGCCGGCCGCCGAGCGACAGCACGCGCGGACTCGGGCTGCGCAGCCCCGGGCTGCCGGTGGACCCGCGGCCGCCGCTTGACCCGTGTATGCTTGCTGTTCATCTCCTGGAGATTCCTGCACCAAGCTGATTGAATGAGGAACATGGAAGCACTGTATATAGGCTTTGCATTTTTCTCTTCGTTTCCTGTACTTTGCCTTCGTTTCCTTTGCGTGTGCTCTATTTTATTGTACATGTTATATTGCTTGTTATTTTTTTATTCATTTAAGGTAGGACCGCTTTTATGCGTTTCTACACCTCCCCGCCCCCCCCCCCCCCCCGCCCCGCGTCTCCCTCCTCTGGTGCCCGCCCCAAATGAGGTCGCATCATCTTTCATAGTGTACATCCTGGGCCAGCATAAGCTTTCCAAGAATAAAATGCCCCCCCGCCTTTCCTTCCCAAGGACACCACGAACACCTCCTGTCCTGTGCAGTGCTTTTTCACCCACCGCCAGCAGAGGGCCCTCTCTGACAGACCCAGGAACTCCCCTGCTCCGAGTCATCCAGGAGAGGCTGTTCCGTTCTGTGTGAAACGGGTGGGGTGGGCTGATGAGACATCATTGCTTAGAAGGCCATCGGGTTCACCGGTTCGGTGGCAAGAGAGAACATCCTCATCCTCCTTGAGGTTGACTCGGAAGGTCTTCGGGCCCGCAGGACACCGCCCCCAAATGGGCCTCCGTGGCATAGGGAGATTTTGCCATGCGAGGTGACAACAGGAGGGGAACACGGACCCTCCTTTCCTTCTCCCGTCTGAAAGCAGGAAGAAAATCTCTCACGGGAACAGGGTGGTGGAGGGGGCGGCCGGGAGGTGTAGAGATGAGGACTGACTGCTTTCCTGTCTTAAGAAATCACGAATCATCCAAGTGGGACCGCTCATAACACACAGAGGACAGAAGTGTGGACGAGATGAGGAGAATGTGTAAGGGAACGTCTTCCACAAGAACTCTTTTCCATAGGCCGACTTCAAGACTTTCCAACATCTCTAGGTTTAGGGGTGGACTGAGTGCCATGAAAGAATGGACATTCAGCAGCCTGTCTACATCATCTCCAAAGAAGGGAAAATGCTGAAACGTCCCTAGCTCCACAAGCCTAAGGGTCTCCCTGCTCCGGAGAGTTGGAGCATATGCGTGCTTCCATGCCTACACAGATCTTGCGCTTTAGGGAAACCACAAACTAGGCAGGAGCCTGGACTTCTACAAGGCAGTCCATGTTCACACGGGTCACTGTGGTTGGCTTCCTTACTTTCATTGGATTGGATTGGGGTGGGGTGGGGTGGGGTGGGGTGGGGGGCGGGGGGGGGCGGTGACAAATGTCCAAGGATGAGGCATCCTAAAGAAGGAACGTGTGTGGTCCAAGCTACCCGAGGTCGCCATCCTCATTGTAGGAAGAGGACCTCTTTGGGGAGTGTGGGGAGGGGGGAGGCAAGGTAGAAGGTATGCAGATAAGGTTTGGGGGAGGGAAAAAAAGACATTTCGGTCCTAAAGCTAGTCATTTCGAAATGGGAAACAAAGGACACAAGGGAAAAGCTAAAACTGGGCACAGGCGATTGGAAAAGGTTTCTGAGGAGAAGAATCTTCGGAAAGGAATGGGAACCGTGGTCAGGACTGCTTAAGATGAGGATGGATTCAAGGACACACATGAGTGTTCGTATCAACAGGAAACCAGTGCAAAACTAGAATTCAGTTTTCTGTCTCTCGGTGAAAAAGGCCAACTTTGGGCTCGGGCTTGGGTGTTTCTTCTATTGCTCTGCTCTCTCCGTCATGAGAGAGAAAGCTTTCCTTCCTTTTTCCGGAAGGAAGGAAGGAAGGAAGGAAGGAAGGAAGGAAGGAAGGAAGGCAGGCAGGCAGGCAGGCTTATGTCTTCTAAAAATCATCACTTCTTTTCTAGGTTACCTTTATCAGGTCTTGGGGGACTCACGTGGACTTAGTCCTCTTGATATTCAAAGAGCCAGGGTTGGCTCACAAGGAAAGAGGCTTCTCTCTTTGCCTAGCAAGTCTTTCCCTGGGATGTGGGTGACGTGGCTAAGGAGGCACTGTTCCCCAGTGACCTATCTAACTGTTTTACACTCGTTGGGGTATTTTGGACACATTTGCCCCCAAACCGAATGACACATGAAGTCTTTTGCACTTAGAATGCATGTTGAGAGAGGATCCAAGAGGAGAGGGCCTAGCTCAAGAATGTGTTCTCTCTCCTTCGAAAGCAGAGCCATGAAACGGAGTAGGCTTCCTGGAGAGGTTTCCTGACATGGGAAGCGTTGTCGAAGAGGAAGGAACGTGAAGCCTTCTTTGGCTTGTGTCTATACACGGGTGTGTTCCAGCTGCTCTGGAAATGATGGGATCCTTCTTCTCTGCCCTGGCATACAGGGTTTTCGGTCGTCCAAATGGAGGCTCACACGACAGGGACTGAGCCCAGTATCAAGGAGATATTCCACCCGAGTTTCATGCCGAGGCGGCAACAACAGCCTCTTGAAAGATGATGGGGGGTGGGGGGGGGCCACACGTGGATCAATTCCATTCTGTCCATTCAACAGAGGGTCGGGGCTACAGCAGACCCCAGAGAGGGACAGCAGACCCCAGAGAGGGGCAGCAGCCCGGCCGGCCACTGGGTCTCCATGTCTCAGGCTTCCTGGGGAACCTCACCCCCCCCCCCAGGTCCCCGCCGCCCCCCGCATTCCGCCACCCACCTTGGTGCATTTCGAATGGCTCCAATTGTAAATAGATGCTGGTGGGAAGATTTCTACAGGTTACCTGCAATGGCTGACCTGTCATGCTTGTCACCCTGGGGGAAAACAATTCTCTTTGTCCCCAGAGGCGTCAGACCTCCTCTCTCAGGAACCCCTGAGCCCCGGCCACTGGACTTCACTCCACTGGCACGTAGTAAGGGTCATCCAAACGTTCCTGTGACGGTGAGTATGGTTTCCATGTGGGTTGAAGCCTTCCCTTGCTGCAAGCCTTCTGTCCTCACCATGGCATAGAGACGGTTAAAAAAAAATTGTGTTTGCCACTTTGGGTATACCTTCCACAGCCTGCAGTGATCAAGGCACCCACTTCGCTGGGCAAGTCCTATGAGCCTTCACAAAAGCTCTTGCAAACTTCTTGGGACCATCACTTTTCCAGTCACGCTCAATCATCAGGCAAGATTGACAGGGCCGATGGGAAAACTGGACTCCGAGAAGAACGAGTGACCTACGTGGGGCTGAATGAACTGAGGACTAGGATGATAGTGTGTGTATGACTACTTGTCTACAATAGGACTGATTGGGGAAGCCGCTGGGGGCGGGGGGGGGGGGGGGCAGGGTGCGGATACCTTAGGAGCTTGGGATGAACATATACACATTCCTATACGTAAAGTGGATAATCAACAAGCTCTTACGACTTGGCACAGGAAACTATACTCAATACTTTGTAATAACCTGTAAGAGAAAAAAAATCTGAAACAGAATCTATATCTATCTATCTATCTATCTACCTATCTTTCTATCTAAATCACTGTGCTGTACACCTGAAACTGCACGACATTATAAATGCTTCCATTATTTCAAACAGAAAAGAATCTCCTAACCTGAGTGAGAGAGAGAGAGAGAGAACAGGACGGATTGTGAAATCTTTTCTTTTCCAGCTACAAGGGAAAATGAAAACAAACAAAACCCAATTTATTTTAAAAGTTGGACATCCATTTGGTGACTTGTACCCTTGTCAGCAAAATGGAATCACTTCTCTTTTTCTCCCTACCTGCTCCGTCCAGAATTCAGAAACTCTCCGTGAGGCTCCTTATTTCTTTGGCAAGAGAGTCACTTGCACGCGTTCCTTAGAGGCCCACGTTACGTTTCCATAAAACGGGAATACACACTTGTGGATATGAGATTCTGGTGCTATTCATTTTCCTTAGGGTGTTGCTTTTCACCTGAAAACCGGACTGGATCCTGAAGTCTTTCAAGTTGCCCCCAATATCTGGCTACAACTCTCTCCATGAATGTTTCCCACTTTCGCCCACCCTTTTGACTTGGCATCACTGACAACGAAAACGGCCCTTTGCCTGAAGCCCTACAGACCGAAGCTGCAGGACTTGGTGAAAACTTTAGAGACATGGCCACCACAGCTCCTGTGGAAACCATCCTGGTGCCTGTTTCTGTGAGAGCCACTCTGAAAGTCGAACCAAACACCCGACATCATCACAGCCATTTCAAACTGCTAAAGTTGCTTCCACCCTAACATCTACAAATCTTCTTCACTGACACCGCCCCCCACACGCTCCCCCCCCCCCCCACTGGTTTATAATCGGCTCCAGTGATGGACCTTTGTCTTCCTTTGGTTTCCATACAAGTGCCTCTTAGGAAATAACCTGATTGCTTGCACCACAGGCCTAGTTTTTGGGAGCCCATCAACATCACTGCCTCCTGAGAGGAGATATGATAACTGTTTCACAGAACCGACCTGTTCTCAGAACTCAGAAACAGTTTCCATGAAATGGAGGCCTCTACTAACCTATTTTCTCCCTTTCCCTCCCTCCCCGCCTCCCTCCCTCCCTCCATCTCCCTCTCCCTCACACACACACACACACACACACACACACACACACACACACACACACACAGTCACCAGGTCAGCTTTCAATATGTTCAGAGTAGGCCGCCCCAAAATGTGTCTCCTTGAATTCAAGTCGCTTAAGAACTGGACAGCACAAGACCGGACATTCTGGCCCTCCTTTCTGTCCTCCCACAGCAGAGCACGATCTCAAGTTAAGACGTTTGCTTCCACGCATGTCCGTGATTCTCAAATGGTTTAGTGGGGTTTCCTGGGTTAGGAAAAAGAGGGGACTCCTATTTGCCTGAGACAAGGAGAAGTTCTCACACAACCTTCACCCATCCCTCCCTCCCTCCCTCCCTCCCTCCCTCCCTCCCTCCCTCCCTCCCTGCAGTTTGGAGGGGGCAGCCTAAGGGTGGGGAAATTGGGGAAGGAAAAAAAAAAGCCGTTCGATAAAGGGGAGCTCGAGGCAAAGTCAAAGGCTCCCGATCTGATCGGAGAGCATTCTGCATTTGAATGAAGCGATTGAACAAGGCCCTGCGGAATGAAGCGTCCGGACTTCCCCTCCCCCTCTCCCGGCAACTATCAGCCCTGGCGACTTGGGAAGGAGCGAGCGGTGGAGAAGCGGGCGGGGGCGGGGGCGGGGGCGGGGGCGGGACCAACAGACAATAGCCGCTGCCTGCCTGCCTGCCTGCCGGGCTGAGGCCTGAGGGCTGCGGGCCACGCTGGTTTCTGCAACTCAATCCCTTCCAGGAAGCACCTGTGATGACTGCTTGGCAGGGAATGGTCAAAGCTGAACTCTCTTGGCCTATTTCTGAAAAAGGCCTGAGTCTCAGCTACGACAGATTTTCTGGATTTCTTGGCCCATGCGCAGACCCGCACCCTCCCATCCTGTCAGATCCTTTGTACCCACACCTCCCCTGGGAGAGTTCGTTGGCCTCGTCTGGAACATGAACAAGCAAAACCAAACATAGTGTGACATGATGTATTGGTCTTTATTGAAAAGAAACGTGCTCCTCTCGCACACCTGAGGGCAGGAAGCAAAGGCACGTTCTCAGCAGGACGGGGGACAGGGAACCCGAACCCAGGCCGGTCAGCAGTGGCCCCCTGCCCCCCACCGCCCCGCCCTCCCCATCCCCGTCTCTCCCAGGCCCACGTGGGGCCTCCCTTCCCTGCCTCTCTCTGTGCCCCTCGTCTCCAGCTCCCCCAGCCCAGCTTCCGCACCCCCACCCCCCCCGGCCCCGGGAAGGGGAGGCATGTCTGTCCCAGCTCCAGTTCTGATATTTCACTTGTGAAACTTCCCTAGGCCCAGGTGCCAGCTTGCCGTCCTGCTGCTTCATGTCCGTCTCTATCAGCCATGCCCAAAGGGCACGGGAAATTATGGACAGCAAATAGCACACCTAGACGGTGTGTGCGTGGGGGGGGGGGGTGTCCCTTCTCCAGGAAGCAGTGAGGGAACAAAAGGAGGCCTGGGGGAAGGAGTCCTGGGTGCCTATCATCGCGCCCCCGCCCCCCCACCGCCCCGCAGAGCACCATTCATTTCCATCTCCGCATCTGAAGGACACATAGTCCTGGTTGAAGCAACTTGATGAGGATTCCCCTCCTAACGACGTGACAGAACCTATGAAGAACTGCACTCCTTGAATCCATAAATGCTAACGGGATCCAAGGAGTTTTCCATCAATGGCAGAAAAAGAAATGGTCCTGAACATAATAACTGCCAAGTATTCCTCTAGACGGAGGCATCATTCACTTTTTCTTAACTTTTTTTCTTTTCATGTTTTACAATAAACTGTATATATTTAGAGTGTACAATTTGGTACCCCAATCTTCCAATTCATTCCCCCCCAACCCTCCCCGCTTTCCCCACTTGGTGTCCATATGTTTGTGCTCTACATCTGTGTCTCTCTTTCTGCCTTGCACACCAGTTGATGTGTACCATTTTTCTGCAGTCCACATATATGTGTGAATATACAATATTTGTTTTTCTCTTTCTGACTCACTCTCATTCACTTGTTAACAACAGTAACGATGACGACGACAAGGACAAGGATAAGGACCGGAAAAACAACAACAGAGAGAGCACTGGGCGAGTTTTCCACTTCTTAAAGGAAGGAGGCCGTGTTCCCAGGCAGGTTGGCTCAGCTGCACAGTTCCCTCCGGTGACTATTCCTGGGGGCACCGTCGAGGTGATGCACGAAACACACAGGAGGAGGCCTTCTTGAATGTCCTGCCCAGGAAATGGGGACATGATTCCAGCAGTGGCGATGGCTGCCCTTCTCTTTAGGGTGACACACGGGCCTGATGGCACCGGGCAAACCCTCCCCTCCCTCCCTCCCTCCCTCCCTCCCTCCCACCTACCTTCCTTCCTTCCTTCCTTCCTTCCTTCCTTCCTTCCTTCCTTCCTTCCTTCCTTCTTGAGGCTCTTGGCCTCCCCACTGAAAGGAAGAGCCCAGGGCCCAGCAGCAAAGACCTTCTGCTGATCCTTGCCAGGGGGCTCTCATTTTACACACTTGAATAGGATCAGTAGACACCGTCATCTCATGAGAAGCAGAAAATATCATCTAAAAGCCTACTTTCCTGGTGTCTCAGCGTCCAGGGCTCCTCCTTCTCAGGGATCTTGTGCTCTGTAGGGATAATTCACATGCTGGGGGAGTAGGTTCCCAATAGCATCTTATGAAATGGATTACAGGATGTCTTCCTTTGAAAAAGATAAAGATTATTTGGGAAAGTTATTCATATGAAGCACATGGATGATATCCTCTCTGATCTATATATTAGAGTTGACCGTTGAACAACCAACATGGGGGATTAGGGGGGCCGACCCCACACACACCATTGAGAACCCATGCATAACTTCACAGTCCAAGCTCTGTATCGGGGCTTCCACCTCTGGGTACTCAGCAACCAGAGATCCTGCAGTGCCATAGTGCACAGCTATGGAAAACATCCCCTTATGAGTCACACACACACACACACACACACACACACACACACACACGCGCGCGCACGTGCTCGAGCGCAGACATCTCAACTTTGTTACCCAAACGTTAGTGGTGTTCGAATAATCTTAGAAGTGATGACTGCTGTCTGATGAAATCAATGGATCCATCAATCAATCTATGACACTACACTTTGTATTTCCTAGTCTCAAAATTATTTGGAATTTGGCTCCTTAGAAGTTTAGCTTGGTCCTTCAAGGACAGTGTCAGTTGGAGAGAAAATAACATTTCTTCAAATCATGGAAGTGAAATAGTCCTGGACGCTTATGTGAAACATTAACATAATTTTTCTTCTTTATTTTATAAGATAACTGGAATTAGGAAGAAAATCTCCTCGTGAAAAACCAGGTGCTACCTTTCCTTGACTGATGATCGAAGAGGAGAAAGCATTTTCTGGGCCCATGCAACTTGAGAGAAGTTCTAACTTTTCTGGAAAAGAAAGATTCCCACCCTCCCCTTGCTCGGCCATGCTAGAAACCTTCCCCTGCCCCAAACTCTGACGTGTCCCCTTGTTTGGCCTCACTGTGTGTCGTCCGTGGGCACGGGAACACACTTGCGTTCCGTAACAGGAGAGCCTATGGAGAAAAGATCTCTGCCCACTTTCATGGGATCTGCATTGCTGGCTAGGTAAACCTAAGACATCAAAAGAAGTGCCTTGGAACACATGCTCCTTCCACACTGGTCACCTCATAGGATTCCTAAATGACTCTGGTTCAGCACTCACTCGACTTGGCTGTGTTTCTGTGCTTCCTGACCTAAAGGATCTATCTGGATATGCCACCCGATAGAAGCTGAAATAAATTCACTTTGGACGTGTGTGAATGCCGTTCATACAGAGAGTGGGGACTGCAGGGAGCTCTTGTGGATAAAGAAAAATGGGGGAACACATGTAGGCGACAGCACATAAAGTATAGAAAGATACACGAAGGTTTCCTTCGTTCGCGGGTTGGGAAGGGGGAACGACAGAACATTCCCTGCTTCTACTCTACGCACGCACGCAGGCAGGCAGGCAGGCAGGCAGGCAGGCAGGCAGGCAGGCACCGGAGTGGGGTGGGGTGGGGGGAGCTGGCTCCTTACCCCACCCACCAGGGACGCGTGCGCGTTTAAAGAGACCAGGAGGAACGTGGTGGCGGTGGCGATGAGGAAGGAGGACCACGTTCAAGGTGTGGATTTGCGGTGAGGGCTACGTGAGGTGACTAAGAACTCGGTGCAGTGAGCGGCCCATACAAGGACAGAAGCGATGGTCCCCTAATGCTTGCAGGGCCTGGCCAGGAGCATGAACGGGCGCCCGTGTCCCCAGGTTGGCATCATGACACTAGTTCATCCCTGTGAAACAGGATGTGTTTTCTGTGTTCTCCTGTCTTGACAAACACACGTCTTTACCTGTGTCTCCGTACAACGACGGTCTCTGCGTGACAGTCGGCAGAACATCCCCAGGGACAATTATCACAGAGACCTGAGGTTCTGCTTGGCTGGCAATGCTTGTGTGAATACTGCAGTGAGATACAGACAGACAGACAGACAGACAGACAGACAGACAGACACACACACACACACACACACACACACACACACACACACACACACACCCCTACGTATAATTATGTGTATTTAATACGATATCTGTATTGATTTTCTGTCTCAGATGACGAATGATGCTGTCAGCCTCATGATTTTCACACAGGGTTTCTGTGTGTGTCCTACTGTCGGGACAACATAGCCGGTCTGTGTCATGGAAGCAGAGACACCGTGGGAGTCACAGGAATGAAGACCTCGTTCTAGGAACTGGACCTTCCAGAGGCCTGGGAGCAGCTGGGCAGGGCAGGGCTGGGCTGGGCTGCGGAGGAGGGGAGGGGAGGGAAGGCTGTGGCTCTCAGTCCTCTGAGTGCCCGGTGGCAGTGGCGGAGGTGGCAGTGCCGATGGAGCTGTCAGCGCCCACAGGGAAAGGTAGCCACCGATGTGCGGGGCCACAGGGGAGACATGGAGAGACTCGGGGGAAGGCACAGCTGTCCCTCGGTGGATCTGCGGCCAGGCAGCCAGGAGTGGCCTGGGCCACTGTCGTCCAGGGGGCACCAGCTGGGAACACTAGCCAGACGCAGGGCGGCGGGGGTGGGTGGGTGTGTGTGTGTGTGTGTGTGTATGTGTGGATGGACAGCCTTCCACCCTGCACCTCTGTGCCCACCTGTCACCGTGTGGGATGGCGACAGCCTGCAGAGAGCCTTGGCTGTGGCTTCACTTCCAATGCCTACATCCCATCCAGCGTTCTCTTCGCACCAGCCCTACCCTGGGGTCGCACGGGGAGGGGGAGACTCAGAAAGGCGGTTCCCAGGCTGCCCCCGCATGGAAGTCACATGAGCCTCCGGACATGGCCGTGCCACGTCAAACACGCGTCTGGAGGTAGGTCAGACTTTACATTGTGTTACGGTTTGTTTTCTTGGGAGAAGTTGTGTCTCTTAGGCCAGGAGCAACTGGAATTGTCGGTCAAAGTCCTCAGGCAGCCCTTTGACTTGGAGGCCGAGCACAAGTTTGACACGGTATGTTTCCGGTGACATGGAATTGCAGATGGCCCACGAAGCATGCTCTCGGCAATACTGCCAAGCCTGTGGTCTCACAGGGGACGGTCTCCTCGACCGAGATGTCACCATCTCGGGAGTCCGCACCTGGAGCGACACGGTGACCTCAGGACGGGCGCCCTGTCTGTGCGCCCCATCCGGATGCGCGTGGACGGGAATGGAGCAGCTCTGGGAACGGTGGACCATGCCAGCTCTTGTTCTTCTGCTCTGCTGCCTGCCGTGCACGGCTGTGGAGAGGGACGCGCCGCTGTGGAGAGGGATGAGCCGAGTCCAGTGTCTCTGAACCCACCCCAGGCAAAGAGGAGCAGGACAGTGGGTGTGGGCCCTCCCTCGTGTGTGGCCAGGATCCTGTGCGGGGGGAGAGTCCCTGGCCCTCCCGCTGAGAGGAAGGTGCGAGAGGTGGATCGGCGGCGGCGTCTTTCCTCGGGGCCCCAGAGCTTCTGCGGCTCCGATCTCCCCTCTTCACAGTTCTAGTTGGCGCCCGCCCCAGCACAAACCTACCTGAGAGCTTCCCTGGTATCCGGAAGCGATGGCTTTGTGTTTTGAGGACGCAAGGGGAGAAAGAGCTGAGCAAAGCTTTTCCCTGGAACCTGAGTGTCTATGGGTGTGTCTGGCCCATCACCAGCGAGCGTGCTGAGTGCCACTTCCTGAGGGCAGGTGCTCTTTAAGGAAAGTATGGCTTCGTATCTTTGTGACACGCAGGCCCTTCTAGAATGTGGAGCGAGTTTCTCAAGAATCCCAGCAGAATCCCAGGTGCTGTGGAGGCTAGGGCCTCAAAGGTCCGGCTCCATCCCCTCTCTCCATCCTGGCCTGGCCTGGCCTGGCTGGGCCCCTAAGGACCCTGCTGGCCTCTAGAGTGGCCCCTGCTTCTCGGTTGGTTTCCACGCTGCTGCTCACAGAGCCATCTTCTCCAAAGGCAGCCGACCGCCGTATTCCTTCCGTGGAGGCCTGGCACGGCTCTCCTCGGCTTGGATGATAGCATGAGAGGACTGACAAGCTGGGTCCTTCCTCCAGGGCTGACCTTTTACAAACTCCGCCTTGAAGAGGGGTAAAGTCAGCATGTCATTCTCACGTGTAAGATGGGACCCGAGGGGCCCGTTCCTAGCTCTACCACTTGGGAGAGTGGGGGACTCTTCCGTCAAGGAAACGGAGAGCTCATACTTGATGGTGCGGTTGTCAGAAGCCTTTTTCTAAGCCTCCCCTGGCCCCACCGTGTCAGAAAGACGTGTCCCTCCACCTGCCGGGGACTTGATGAAGGAGAGTCACTCTGGTAGAAGTACCCGAAGCTCGATGACTTCACTGCCGTCTCCCTTTCTCTGGCACGGGCCCGCCCCTGGAGGAGCCCTGTCTTCACCTGGCCGTGACGGCACCGCTCAGGGGAGCTGGAGACAGGACCCCAATGAGGGCAGGTGGATGGGAGCCTGTTCAAAATGACCTACACACCCAATCTGCCGTAGACATGGTCCACAGATCGTGGACGTGCCTGTGCCCCCGAAGACATCCGTGTGGCCCCGGGCATCCGGCAGCCATCTTCTCCATGTTCTCCTGACCTGTGCTCTCGCTCTTTTCTCCGGAGCACTCGCCTGATGATTCGTGGGGGCATGAAACCCCAGCTGGCAGGAGCCAAATGATCTTCCCAACACAAGGGAAAAGAAGAGGTGGGGTCCCGCATCCATCCAATGTTTCTGTGCCTAAGAATGAGTTTCTAAGAAATCTCATCCTCCTTTAGCTCCCTTAACACCCCCCCCACCCCGGCGCCCGCCAGCCCGGGCCATAGTATAGTTACTTTCCCAGATTTCCTCCCTCTCCTCAGCAGAACCGAAGAGATTGTAGGTGTTGCCACTTCTCTGAGTCTTTCTTTGCTTTCTTAGGAGGGCTGCCCCATGTCACGTAAAACTTGGAAGACATACATGCGTGAGCATCTCTCCTTGTGATTCTAACCCAGGGAAGAGCATTTAAAACTCGAAAGGAGGCAAACTAGGGTTCAGGCACCCAGAGTTGAGCTGGGTGGCCACTGGGAAGAGAGTTCCAGACCCCTTCCTGTTTGGGGGAGGGGGAAATCTCCCCCTCTGCCCCTCTTGAGTCCTCGTGGCTGGACTCATCCTAACATGGACTCAAGGCGGATAGAGGAAGCGGGAGCGGGAACACGTGTTCGTTTGTTGTTGTTGTTGTTGTTTTACCTTCTAGCCGTGAGAAGTGGCTGAGGCGGGCAGCTTTTCGACTGTGTAGACCAAGGGACAGTACATGTGTGAGACAGGGATCAGACCGAGAGACTTAGCTTTCGGGTGCGCCCTGAGGGAAGGAAGAATCTAAACAGAGTTTGGGCTTGGGGGGGGTCCCTGAAAGAAGTCACAGTGTCTGTCTCCCTAGGCTTCTCGGCCCCAATGAATTCCCTACTTTGGGGATCGGAGCGTCCTCCTAACTCCAGGTGCAGATGCAGGGAGTGCGCCTTTCACCCGCGAGAGAGATGGATGTCTCGCTTTCAGGGAGACACAAAGAAGAGCCCGAGGGTCCCTCTTGTGTTGGCCGCCTGCTTGAGGTCACCGTCACGCCAAATGATCACTGTGCCACGGAGGTGCATTTTGGCGTGGCCTATCCTGGGCTCCACAGCCACCTCCCTGAGAACGGGTATGGTCAGAACCGTAGGAAGCTCAAGGGCGCCGCCAGCCGGTTTCAAAAACGTATCTGTCAGCACCTGCTGGCTGCAACCGCGAGGTTTGCAAGTGCCCTCCGCATAATTCTCCCCCTCCCCCGCAACGACGTCATCACTTCCAATCCTGGCGAACAATGTATGGAACCTTTGCTGGGGTTTTCGTTTGTTTCTCTTTTGTGGGGTTTCTCTCTCTCTCTCTCTCTCTCTCTCTCTCTGTCTCTCTGTCTCTGTCTCTGTCTCTGTCTCTGTCTCTGTCTCTGTCTCTCTCTGTCTCTCTCTCTCTGTCACACGCGCTCTGATGTTCGGGGCCTAATGGGAGAAATGAAATCAAGCGAGGGGTTTTGCCCTCAGGTTGCCTTGGTCTCGGGTTGACTTGTGTGCGCTGAGAAAGACGGCCTTTACTGAAGGCCCTGCGCAGACTTTTTGACACCCCCGATCCATGGAATCCTGAAGCTGTGGAACCTAGAAATCTTTCGGTCTCCTTTTGATTTGGAAATCTTCTCCTTGACAGAAAGAAGCCCATTTAAAAGAGAAAAAGAAAAAGTGGAACTGCATGAGCAGATCGGTTTTTAGATCTCAGCCGGGCGGCTGCCCGGTTCTCTGGGGAGAACTGTCTTCATCTTGCAAATCTGTACACACAGCCCACAGTGGCCTGGGATGGAGGCCAGTGGACTGGATTGGGCAGAACCTGAGACCAGAGGAAAGAGAAAAAAAATAAGAAAAATGGTGGTGGTGGTTGGGGGGAGGGGGAAGAGGTCTGCTTTGAAAAATAGGAACTGCTGGCAGGGCTCCCTCACCCCCACCCCCCCACCCCAAAGTAGGACTGTGTATCCAGGCGTAGAAATGATACTGCGCCAAGAAGGCAAGCGCTGTTGAGACTGCTGTTCCTATGATGTTACAAACCGAAAGCGATGCTTTCTGGTCGAGGCTCTCCATGACAATCTGCTAAGCAAATCACACGTTGGCTGTTTTGGACGTTCTCTGCAGTTTTCATTGGGAGTGAGGAAGAGCCGTTTGTACATGTTTTGATACAATGTTTTGAATGCTGTGGGACCATGGTATGTTTCCGCCGTGGATGAACAAGGTTGCCTTTTCCAGCTTCCGCTTGCATGGTCATTTCCTGGTCCTGACGACCCCCCCGCCCCAAGTGAGGGAGGCCTGTGTGTCTTTGTGTCCATTTAGAAGGGTTGGTGCTTGATGCCAGCATGATATCCAAATCTTGATTTTGGACTTACCAAACTACTGTTGGGAGTTTGTTTCTTGTCTTAATCTCCCTTAACTCTTGCAGTCACCTGAGTGTCCACTCTTGATTTCGCGTCTCTCTCTGCCTCTGTCTCTGTCTCTCTCGCTCTTTCCTTTTGTTGATTTCTTCAAGGCAAGCCATCTTTTTCCTCCTCCTCCTCCTCCTCCTCCTCCTCCTCCTCCTCCTCCTCCTCCTCCTCCTCCTCCTCCTCCCCCCCCTCCTCCTCCTCCCCCACCACCCTCCTCTTCCTCTTGCTCCTTTCTCTGCCCCCCTCCCCCCTCCCTCCCTCCTCCCCCCGCCCTTTTAAAATGGAAGTCTAACAGACTGACAAGAGTATATTGGTTTTCAGGTGTATACCCTAGCGAGTGGCTATGTTTACACATGGCCCAGGGATCTCCGTGATAAGTCTCGTTACTGTCTGTCACCATTCGATGTCATGACAGTAGGATGGACTCTATTCCGCCTGCTGTACATGACATCCTGCGAGTGAGTTGTTTATTTCATAACTAGAAGTGGGCACCGCTTCCTCTCCCTCACCTATTGCACTCGTCTCCCTCTTCCCCCCTCCCTCCCTCCTCTGGCCACCCCCCATTTGTTCCTTTTAGGTGTCGAGGAACCTGTTTGCGGTTCCTTCTTTGTGTTCATGTGTGTGTATTGCTGTGTACGTTCTTCACAGACATGATAGTCTCGCGACCTGAGGTATCTTGTGTAGCGCAATACCCTCTGGGTCTCTCCATGTTTCCGCGGATGGCAAGACCTCATTCCCTGGTAGGGTTGAGTCATAAACGCGCGCGCGCCTGTGTGTGACTAGGTAGAGACGTATGCACACAGAGAGCGCTATCGGTATGTCCCTAACTATGGCTACATAGGGATAGGTGTGGATACACATACACGTGTATGTATGTGTCACCCTCACCCCCTCGGTGGGCACGTAGTGGAGTTGCTGGGTCACGTGGTAGTTGTTGGTGCAGTGCTTTCAGGGACTTCTGTGCTGTTTTCCGTAGTGTCATCTGTTGTCGGGGAGCCATTCTGTCAGGCGCCAGGTGATATCTCTGAGTCCTCCAGCATGACATGGTGGTGGTCTCTCTCAGCGTGAAAAATAGGTGTCCCGTCAGGAGCCACTTTCCTCTGCCGTTTGGAACTTGCTGTCGCGATTCCAGATCCTGGGCCTGGCCGTGTATGCTTGTGCAGAGAAATGCCAGCGCTTTCTATCATACCCTCCATTTAAAAAAAAAATGGTTCTGTATTTGATGGGCTGCGTTGGGTCTTTTTTTGCTGTGCGCGGGCTTTCTTTCCGTTGCGGTGAGTGGGGGCTCCCCTTCGTTGTGGTGCGCAGGCTCCTCATTGCCAGTGGCTTCTCTTGGTGCGGAGCACGGGCTCCAGGCACGGGGGCTTCAGGAGTTGCGGCACATGGGCTCAGTCGTTGTGCCTCACGGGCTTCGTTGCTCCGCGGCATGTGGGACCTTCCTGGAGCAGGGATCGAACCCGTGTCCCCTGCAGTGGCGGGCGGATTCTTAAGCAGTGCGCCAGCTAGGCAGCCCCAGTTGTTTCTTGTATTTCAGGGAAAGGTTTCCTTTGGCTTTTGGTTTTGTCCCCGCCCCCACCCCCCAAGAAAGGTACTGTTGGTTGCTTTGTTGACAGTGGAAAACTGTGTTGCGGTTGCTGTTGGAGTGGTGGGGGTCGTCGTCCTTGTTGCTTTGTTTCCTTTGTGGGCGTTGTTTTCTGTTGGTTTTTTCTGGCTTTGTTTCCTTGTGGATGAAAATGCCTGGTCTTGGTCTGCTCTGTTCAGGCCTCCTGCCCACTTTCCCCATCGGGTTGCTTGTTCTGGGGGGGCTGCGTTGCATGAGGCCTTGCCCTGTTTTGGACAGGAACCTCTTATGGGACATGCTTGAGGTTTTCAGATGCGTGTGTGTGTGTACGTGTACACGTGTGTGTGTCTGTACGTGTACACGTGTGCATACACGTACATGTGTGTGTGCCTTTACGTACTCCTTGAAGGGCCACAGCAGTCCCAGAGCTTGACTTTGACTTTTTGGTAGTTTGGCTTGGTTTGATTTTGGTGGGACGACAGGTCACTGTGAACCTTTACTGTAAATCTCTCTCTCACACGCACGCGCGCGCGCGCGCGCGCACACACACACACACACACACACACGCACGCACGCACGCACACTCACCACGTTGCATTGTGTAGATGTCCTGGAACGCGGTTTCTTTAGTGGATGGCTGTTGACTCGCTGCTCCCCGCCCCCCTGCCCCCGCCCGCCGGTGACTGTGGTCAGTCCATTTTGAAATCCACGTTCTGACCTCAAGGGCATGTTCCCCACCCACGCACCCATGTGTTCTCTTTGGACTTTGTCGCGGTCTGTGCGGAAATAGATGTTTGTTTCCATTTGTGTGGGGCCAGAGTGTATGTTTACTTTCGTTTCTAGCTTCCGGGCTCTGCGTATCAGCTTTCCAAAGCCCTTCCCCGTGCCAGAAGGGATGAGTTCCTGCGTCGTTCTCTGAGCGCTTGCCTGGTTTCGTTTCGCTGGTCCCCGCCTTCCCTCCCTCCCTCCCTCCCTCCCTCTCACCCTCCGGGGAGCTGGGGATCTCGCTTGTGGCACTGTGGGCGTCTCCGTGGAATTCCCCGCGCCCCCCCCCCCCCCCATGGCCTGGAATCGCGTCCCCTTCCAGGCAGCCTCCCGGCGGCATCTTGCCAGCTACCCCCGCCCCCGTGTGCTGCCGGGGATCGGGACGCGCCGTGTCGTGTCGTGTCGTGTCGTGTCGGGCCGGGAGCTAGCTCCGAGGCGGACCCCTCGGGGCCGCGCGGGACGCCCGCCCCGCTCCGGGAGGAGCTCGGGCGTTTGGGCGGCCCGGCGCTCCGGCGTCCTCGGTGGCCGGCCGGCGACCGGGATCCGGCCCGGGGACGTTCGAGCCGGTTGTCGGGCGCCACCTGGCGGCCGCTTTTATATTGTCCCTTCCCTCCGGAGCTCCGGCGACCTTGTCGAGGGCTGTGACTCAGCCGCCGGGCCCGAAGCAGAGTTCCGGGAGGCGGGCGACGCTGGTGCTGGCAGCCCCGGTGGCGCCGAGGCGTAGGCGCCTCCTGCTGTCGCCTGAGATTGGGCCTGCAGATCTATGGGGCTGTGACTGCCGCCGCGCTCCCGAGCCGGGGCTGAGGGGCCGCCTGGCCGGGTCGACCAGCATGCGCCCGTGCCCCTCCGGCCGCGGGAACCCATGTCGGGTCGTGCCGCCGCGGTGGGAGAGGAGAGGGTCTGCCGCGCCCGGAGCGCCTGGGACTTGGTGGCCCGGCCTTCTCCTGGGCCGCCCTTGGGAGCGTTCGTTCCCCGACCCCCCCCACCTCCCTTTCCCGGTGCCCCCCGCGTCCCGCTCCGGAGGTGGGGACCGGCTCGGGCCGAGCGTTGAGGCCGGTGGAGGCCGCCACGGGCTCGGTGGTGGACGCGCGTGCGTCCCGGTCGTCAGATGCTTTCGGGCCGATGGTTTTCCGAGCCGGACTCCAGAGGTGAGGACCGGCCTGGGCCGCCAGCGGTGACCCGGAGAGGCTGGCCCGGGCCTGGGTGCGTTGCCCCGTGGGCTCCGGGCGTCTCCCTGGAGAAATGGGTTCAAGTCCCGATGGGTCCGGAGACGTGGACGGACCGGCCCCTGCTCGCGCAGGTGGCCGGCGAGGGTGCACCCGGCCTGTCAGCGTGCCCGCGTGGGTCCCGGTCGTCGGACGCGACTTTGTCTCCCCCCTCCGCTCTCCACCCCGAGTCCGGGCCGGGAGGTGGGGACTGGCGCGAGCCATACTGGGTGGCCCGGGGAGGGGCTCCCGGGCCCGGGCGTGGTCCCTCATGGGGCCCGCTCATCGGAGGCGGCTCGGAGGGGTGCTGTGTTTCTTTCTTGGAACCAAGTCCTGGCCCGGAGACTCGGATGGACCGGTGCCTGCCCGCGTGGGGGGACCGGGGAGGGCGTCCCCAGCCCGCTCCCTCTCCCCCGTGTCCCCGGCCCACTCTGCCACCCCTCCATCCCCGGGTCGACCAGGTGGCCCCGGGCGCTCCGGGGCAAGTGTGGATGGGGAAGTGTTGGGGGCAGGTGGCCGGACCGAGGTTCCGGGGGCCCCCGTGAACCTCGTGGGTGGGCCCCGCTGTCGGGCGCGATGATTTCTTCCGCCGGAAATGGGGCCTTTTTGCCACCAGATAGGTGCTGACACGGTGTTCTTCTGCGTCTGTCGCCGATAGACGCTGGGGCTCCGGACGCGGGCAGGACTCCGGGCTGGGGGCGGCTGTCTGACGCCCGGCTCGGTCCTTGCCGCTTGAGCTGCCCGCTTGGGCCTGCGCGCCGGCTCTTGCGTGCGCGTCCGGCTGCCCCGACCCGCGGTGCCGCCTCCGGCCTCTGGCTGAGCCCGAGGGCGGCGGGGCCAGGTGGCGTCGGGTGCTCGACCCTGTGCGCTGCCCCCGCTGCAGGCACCCGGTGGTGAGTGGCCGGCACGACCCCACCCCACAGGCTCTGTGCCCCGTGTCAGGCGTTCTCGTTCTGGGGTGGCTGGCTGCTCTTTGCCCGAGACGAAGGGGCGCCGGCGAGGCGGAAGCGGGCCTCCGTGTGATGGGTCTTCGCCGTGCCTCCCCTGCGGGCCTCCCCCGCCGTGGCTTTAGGCTGGGTGGGTCAACCGATTGATGTGGTGGTGCCACGCTCCGCTGGGCTGGGCCTAAGCCGTGCCAGACGAGGGACGGACGTTCCTGGGGGACGGGACCGCTCTTCTCGTTCTGTCCGCGGGCTCCTCGCCTCTCTTCCGCCCCGCCTGCCGGGGTGTGCGGAAGGCAGGGGTGCGGCCTCCGGCCCCGAACCCGCGGTCTCCCGCCCCCGCCTCCCAGCGTGGGCGGGGACCGGGGTCCTCGGACGCAGCAGACGCTCTCGCTGTGCCTCTTTGGCGTACGCCTCGCGAGCGGCCCTCCCCGCGGCGGGGAGGGCCGCCCCGCCGCCACGCTGCGCGCCCCCCGTCGGTGTGCGAGCGTGCCGCGCCTGGCCCTCCGTGGTGCTCCTGGAGCGCTCCAGGTCGTCCCTCAGGTGCCCGAGGCCGAGCGGTGGTGTTGTTCCCCTTTCCCAGCGTGTCCCTCGGGTCTCCGCCACCGTGGCGGGTGCCGTGAGCGGCTTTCTCTTGGGGGGGTCGAGACGGTAAGGGAGGTGCGCCCGCCTGTTCCCCCCGGCGGTGGGGCCAGGGGCCGCCTCGTTGTGCTGGTCCTCAGCGGCGTGCCGTGGGGGCCTGAGCTTGGCCGAGCGCACGCCCCGTGTGGTCCCCACTACGTGGGGGGCTGCGCGCGGGCGTGGGAGCGATCGTGGGGGCCGGGGCCTGTGAGAGAGGGGGCTGTGTCACGCATCTTGGGCGTGCTCCCCCTCGAGGGCCCGAGGGGCGAGCCCGAGGGCAGCAAGCCTTACCGAGGTCGTGCCCCGGCCCTGGCCGCGAACGCTCCCGTGGGCCGTGTGCTTACCCATATCGCAGACCCCCTCC